>NW_022265516.1:205000-290000 GCF_002021735.2 Oncorhynchus kisutch | reverse complement strand
TGTTATTGACTGTATGTTTGTTTATTCCATGTGTAACTGTGTGTTGTTGTTTGTGTCGGACTGCTTTGCTTTATCTTGGCCAGGTCTCAGTTGTAAATGAGAACTTCTTCTCAACTGGCCTACCTGGTTAAATAGAAGGTGAAATATATATATATATATATATTTTTTTTAAAGGCTATTTTAAATGTAGGGGTTAGTTAGGGTTACAATTAGAGGTTAGAGGTTAGAGGTTAGGGATAATAGGATGTTGAATGGAAATACACATGAGGAGAATAGAACACAATGTACCCATTTAAGACCCTGAGTAGTTCCTTTTGAAGCAGGATCCTGTAAAAACAACAGACATTCGCATCTCTGTGTGAAAGTAGGACCTACTACCTGTGAACACAGTGAGCCCTCACCTTCTCCTTATGTAGGGAGACTTTGGTATGTCAGCAACAGGGATCATCTGTTCCCCAGGTCGTACCCACATGATGGGCCCGTCATCACTCTCTGTTGGACTCTTCAGCTTCAGACTGGAGAACGTACCCCACGGTAGCGTCCGCTGGAGGGAGAAGGGTACACCAGAGTTACAATGAGGGAGGAGTAGAGTGATAGATAGAGGTGTGTGAGAAAACAAACTGGAACAGAAAAGAGGAAGTATCATCTTTCAGACATCCATCAAAACCAATGGCTTTTTGTTGTTGTTGAAAAACCATAATTACCCTTCTCAACCACTAGAGGGCAACTTTCCTTTGTTTATAGATCCAATGAGTTGAATTCTCCCTAAACAATGTGGCCCGAACTAAAGTATTTTTGAAACTTGGCGAAAATGACTAAATCCAACGTATTACCTATAGATTGATATTATCTATAAAATGATGGATCTATATCATTATTCTGTGTCAGGGCTACTCACCTCTAGGAAGGGGGACTCCTCCAGCATAGAGATGAACTCTGGGAAGTAATCCCCCACCTCCTCGTCCACTGCCCCCACCAGACTGATCTGACGCATGGCACCTGCCCGGTACGTCCCGTGGCTGTACGTTCTCTTTACCTAGAACACATAGTAGAGCACAGTAAAACGGTCAGTAAAACCAGTCAGTAAGAAGACCAGTCAGAAGACCAGTCAGTAAGACCAGTCAGTAAGACCAGTCAGTAAGACCAGTCAGAAAGACCAGTCAGTAAGACCAGTCAGTAAACCGTCAGTAAGACCAGTCAGTAAGACCAGTCAGTAAGACCAGTCAGTAAACCGTCAGAATACCAGTCAGTAGGCAGTCAGTAAGACCAGTCAGTAAGACCAGTCAGTAAACCGTCAGAAAGACCAGTCAGAAAGACCAGTCAGTAAGACCAGTCCACTGGAGTGTTGAGGTCCAGACAAAAACGTTCAAGTCAGTTGAACTGAATATGTACAGTACTCGTTCCCCTGAGGACTGATGTCCAACCCCTAGTGAAATGCAGTGTAGTGAAATGCTTGTGCTTCTAGATCCGACAGTTGTAGCTATTCCTATTCTGAGACACAGAGAGCAGCCATTCAAAGAGCTGGTAGTGCTAGCTAACCTGTTTTACACAGTACAGCTGTCACCCAGTAGTAACAAGCCCTGTTGAATAGCTAGAAGTGCATCCCGGTCTCCTTCACTGTCTCACTTTGTTCCCACAGATCTGAGTACATCTGCTGAAAGGAAGGAAGGAAAGAAGAGGTTTTATAGCAGCTTCAGAGCCACAGAGAACCACAAACCCTCCTCCTGTCTGTCTCTGGACCGTAGGCCCTAGGGTCACAGTCCTCCCTCTCTAACATGGTAATAAGACTACACATGAGGAGGAGCAGATCCCTGCTAGTCTCAATGTCCCAAACATCCTCCCGATTCACTTACAACCCTCTCTAATACAGCTACTACAGCCCAGCCATTCTTATCACCACAGAATGTCCTCAGGCTAAAGAGAGAGAGAGAGAGTTCATCACAAGGCCAGTTTCTCCTGGAGCAGTCCATCTGTCTGAACGTTAGATAGTGTCAGAGGAACATCTTCTTCTTCAGACAGTTAATAGATGATCCGTTTCTAAACATGATCCTCTCCTAGAGGTCTGTGTCTTTTCACAGTGTCAGAGGAACATCTTCTTCAGACAGTTAATAGATGATCCGTTTCTAAACATGATCCTCTCCTAGAGGTCTGTGTCTTTTCACAGTGTCAGAGGAACATCTTCTTCAGACAGTTAATAGATGATCCGTTTCTAAACATGATCCTCTCCTAGAGGTCTGTGTCTTTTCACAGTGTCAGAGGAACATCTTCTTCAGACAGTTAATAGATGATCCGTTTCTAAACATGATCCTCTCCTAGAGGTCTGTGTCTTTTCACAGTGTCAGAGGAACATCTTCTTCTTCAGACAGTTAATAGATGATCCGTTTCTAAACATGATCCTCTCCTAGAGGTCTGTGTCTTTTCACAGTGTCAGAGGAACATCTTCTTCAGACAGTTAATAGATGATCCGTTTCTAAACATGATCCTCTCCTAGAGGTCTGTGTCTTTTCACAGTGTGAACAAAGTGTACAGGGACATATTACAGTCAATCCTATTACCAAACTAGGGCCCCAATTAGTCGACTGGTCAATTGTTTGGTCGTTAGGCTGTTGGTCGACCAAGATTGTCTTTATCTATAAAACATATACATATGCACCCATTTCAGTGAACTAATCCATTGCAGGAGGCCTGGACTAAAAGCCAATTTATGCTTGATCTGAAAACGTGGTGGGAAGCTCCATATGCAGGGTGTGATGCAATTGTAGAGCCTCCAGAGACATGCAGAGGTTAAATCCAGCACTGTACCACATCACCATGCCCCTCCCAAACGTTGTAACAATACAGAGGGCTCTATAGAGCTCCACATTGACAGTAGTTGGGGGCGGTACATGCAGAGGTTAAACCCAGCACTGTACCACATCACCATGCCCCTCCCAAACGTTGTAACAATACAGAGGGCTCTATAGAGCTCCACATTGACAGTAGTTGGGGGCGGTACATCCTGTATAAACACAAACTCACTTCCTTGACAACAGCTCTGCACTGCTCTGTGATGCACAAGAAGTCTGACTGGTGCTGAGGCCAGATCACTGTAAATGCTGCATGGCCAATACAGTCTGATGGACCAGGCATCTCTCTCCTAACAACTTCATTGTGTGACTTGTTAGCATTTGATTGTTAGTGTAAATCCCTTCTCCATGACGTACAGTGTATCACCAGCAGTACATTTACCCTTCATTCATATCATTTCTATCTACTGCCTCCTGAGTGGTCTAAGTCACTACAGATCCGGGTTTGATCCCGGGCAGTGTTGCAGCAGGACGTGACCAGGAGACTCATGAGGCGACGCACAATTGGCCCAGCTTCGTCCAGTTTAGGGGAGGGTTTGGCCGGCCGGGATGTCCTTGTCTCATCGCGCTCTAGCGATTCCTTGTGGCGGGCCGGGCGCAGGCACGCTAACGCGGTCGCCAGTTATACGGTGTTTCGTCTGACACGTTGGTGCGGCTGGCTTCTGGGTTAAGCGAGCTGTGTGTCAAGAAGCAGAGTGGCTTGGAGGGGTCGTGTTTCGGAGGACGCTTGGCTCTCGACCGTCGCCTCTCCCGAGGCCGTACGGGAGTTGCAGCGTTGAGACAAGACTTACTACCAATTTGATACCTCAAAATTGGGGAGAAAAAAAGGTAAAAATATCACGTTTCATTTATGGTAATTATTTGAATGCATTCGATATGGTTCCAGTCTTCCCGTTCTCATTGTAGGAGTGGACACCCTGTTTGCAGAGGTGCACAACCTATTCCCCACTTGTGAGAAACAAGTTCAGGTTCATTTCATTCCATTTACAAGTTGTCAATTGTCTTTTGTTTCGAGCGCTCCTGTCAGTGTTGAGTAAGGACACACAGAAATATAACTAGGCCTATAGGCTACCTGAAAAATATGTTAAGCCCTCTCCCTTTCGATAACCACTCAGCGTGAAAGTGAAAAATGTCATGCTCTGATCCAGTGGAAATGTCATAAAATAGGCCTACCTGATTACTTCTTATCAGTGCTGGACTTGGACTGAATTAGGCGCCGGAACTCATTTTGGGTTCTGGTACCGTTTGTATTTAGGTGCTTGAGCTCCACAATACCTGTGAGTTAATATTCTATAAGAGTAATAACAGCAGTGTGAGGTGGCGGTACTCAGCTCTGATGAGCTCCTGCCCAAGTCAAGCACGGCTTCTTATGTGCAAACAGCCTACAGCTGTGTCTGTCCTGAGCTCACTGCTGGGGAAACTGAGGGCCCAACGCTGCAAGTCCACAACGCTGCAAGTCCACTAGTGCTGGATCCAACCTAATAGTTTATACAATGTTTCAAGTTCATTGGCTACATGTGTAGCCAACGTGATTTATAGTAGATTTTCTACCTGCAGGCTGAGCAGCTAACCGATCGCTGCAGCTGTACATAGTCTATCGGTAAATAGCCCACCCAATTTTACCTACCTCATCCCCATACTGTTTATATTTACTTACTTTTCTGCTCTTTTGCACACCAATATCTCTACCTGTACATGACCATCTGATCATTTATCACTCCAGTGTTAATCTGCAAAATTGTAATTATTCGCCTACCTCCTCATGCCTTTTGCACACAATGTTTATAGACTCTTTTTTTTCTACTGTGTTATTGACTTGTTAATTGTTTACTCCATGTGTAACTCTGTGTTGTCTGTTCACACTGCTATGCTTTATCTTGGCCAGGTCGCAGTTGCAAATGTGAACTTGTTCTCAACTAGCCTACCTGGTTAAATAAAGGTGTTCTCAACTAGCCTACCTGGTTAAATAAAGGTGTTCTCAACTAGCCTACCTGGTTAAATAAAGGTGTTCTCAACTAGCCTACCTGGTTAAATAAAGGTGTTCTCAACTAGCCTACCTGGTTAAATAAAGGTGTTCTCAACTAGCCTACCTGGTTAAATAAAGGTGTTCTCAACTAGCCTACCTGGTTAAATAAAGGTGTTCTCAATTAGCCTACCTGGTTAAATAAAGGTGTTCTCAACTAGCCTACCTGGTTAAATAAAGGTGTTCTCAACTAGCCTACCTGGTTAAATAAAGGTGTTCTCAACTAGCCTACCTGGTTAAATAAAGGTGTTCTCAACTAGCCTACCTGGTTAAATAAAGGTGTTCTCAACTAGCCTACCTGGTTAAATAAAGGTGTTCTCAACTAGCCTACCTGGTTAAATAAAGGTGTTCTCAACTAGCCTACCTGGTTAAATAAAGGTGTTCTCAACTAGCCTACCTGGTTAAATAAAGGTGTTCTCAACTAGCCTACCTGGTTAAATAAAGGTGTTCTCAACTAGCCTACCTGGTTAAATAAAGGTGAAATAATAAAAATAAAAAATGTTTTTATTTGTTGGCTTTATGTAGGCTATTTTAACATAGTTGGCAATATAATTAACTTTTTAGGTTTGTATCATTTTCATTTAGATTTGGATAGAAGGTTGATTAACCACATGACAATGATTGAGATATGAAGACGTTATTATAAATTCAATTAAACTTTTACGAAAATGTGCATCTGAACCATAACGAACACGCAGATCGGAAGAACTGATAAGATAGATTGGCATTCAACATGAGAAAGGGTGCCAACTCCTCATGTATCCAATTACTGGCAACTTCAGGAGAGTAATGGCAGAATCTGAGAAAGTCAGCAGGAGAGGGAGGAGTTAGGTCAGGTTAAGTGTTTATTTCTTTCTGGTTATCTAGAGCTCTGGCGCCCTCTTGAGGCATCAAACCGTAAGCTTAAAGCATCAGACAAGCTCAATGATTTATTAAAACGCATAGGCTGTCTCTATATATGGAAAAATACACATTTAACCATTTCAACCAATCGATTGGTCAAAAGAACACACTACTTTCGGTCGACAAATCTTTGTTTTTAGTAAGGGACAGCCATATGCCAAACACATCATGCGTGCTGCACTTGTGCTTCAGGTTGTGATGCGTGGAGCTGGAAGTGGGCAATTCCTGTCTGACAGGAGTCTGTTGAGCAGATGTGAGACGTGTTCCCTCCATCCTTCCCTCCGCCCTCCTGCCAGCTGTTCGTTCCCCCGCCAAAATAAACATATAAACCGTTATGACGGTTATTTTATTTTCTTCATCCGTAATCGTGGGTTATATGGTAATTGTGCCAACCCCCCCCCTCCCTCCCTATCCTATCCTTACTGCAGGCTGTTAAGATCAGTTAACCTAAATTGAAGCCAGCGGTGGAGGTCCTCACAGGGCTGCAGCGTTTAATCATGTTTGGAGACTTCACAGAGGACGTCTCCGAGACGAGAGGGTGTGTGTGTGTGTGTGTGAGTGTGAGTGTGTGTGTGTGTGTGTGTGTGTGTGTGTGTAGTGGTGTCTGGTGCTGTTTTTCCTGCCCTGAGGGAGCAAGCCACCAGTGTGAGTGTGTAAAGGACTGAAGTAGCCTTTTCTCTCCTTTCTGATGTGTGTGTGTGTGTGTGTGTGTGTGTGTGTGTGTGTGTGTGTGTGTGTGTGTGTGTGTGTGTGTGTGTGTGTGTGGATCCTAGTCCTCTCTGTTCCATTTATGGCAACAAGTCACAATGGAGGGGCCAGCGAAGGGTGAGTCAAGGGGGAAGGTGAGAGAGTTTACTGTAGTGGCCAGGAAGTAAGAGGACAACGGGGAGAGAGGATGAGGAGAGGTAGAGTGTCCTTGGGTGTCAGTGGAGTGAATCTGTCAGAGAGAGAGATAGATAGAGGAGAGAGAGAGAGAGAGAGAGAGAGAGAGAGAGAAACCAGTGTAGAGCCAGACTCTGTATAACAACTGACTGTCTGGGGAATTGAACCCTCACAGGCCCCACAGGCTCCCTGTCTACAATACACACCATCATCTATCACTGGGGAGAACACGAGTTCAGACACAAGGTCACACAAGGTCACTGGGCCTGGACTAGTAGACTGGTATTCCCTCAGACTGGGTTAAAAAAAAACTTTCATATTCAATGAATATTGTTACATAATTTCAATCAATTATGTGGTTGCAAATGTGGATTGATGTGTGTGGGACAGAAGTATCTGAGCAGGGCTTGAATACTGTACAGGATTAATCCTATTTCAATAAGGCCAACAAATGAATGGCCCAGTCCAAACTGTGTGTACATTAAGCATGGGTGCTTCCCTTGTTTCCAGGCTAAACGTGTTTCCATGAACACAACACATAATATAGACCAGACATGATCTTCCTCCTGATGAGAATGAGATGAGCTTCATTATCCATGAGGACACACACCTCTGAGTAGTAGCCATCCCTCCTGTCTGGTCTCTCCTCCTGGGCGGCTTGCTCTAGGCACACTCTGTTTTAGGGTAATGGACTCACTCACAGGTGAGAGAGATGCAAGCAGAGACAGAGACAGACACAGATTGCATCTGGATGCCCACTGCGCCCCTGCGGGTGTGTGTGTGTGTGTGTGTGTGTGTGTGTGTGTGTTAGTTAAAGGGAATGGATGGCCGATAAAGGGTCTTTCCTCTGGGATTTCTTGCCTGCCGCAGACTGCAGACAGACAAGGAAACCCACCAAGACGAGGAGCGGCGTGGAGCCGCCAAACACCGTGAGAAGCCAGCCAAGCACAGTCTAATACATGGATACATCCAAAACAACCTACTTCCTCCTCTCCCTCACCGAGAGAGAGCAGAGCTGAGCAGCCAACCAGCCACATTCCCATAACGTCTGATACACTCATACCAGGAATATGAAATATGTAAATACTGCTGATACATCTAAACACACTACTGTACCCCTCTCCCCTTGTGAGGCCCCCAGTCATCTAAACACACTACTGTACCCCTCTCCCCCTGTGAGGACCCCAGGCCCCCAGTCATCTAAACACACTACTGTACCCCTCTCCCCTTGTGAGGCCCCCAGTCATCTAAACACACTACTGTACCCCTCTCCCCATGTGAGGCCCCCAGTCATCAAAACACACTACTGTACCCCTCTCCCCATGTGAGGCCCCCAGTCATCTAAACACACTACTGTACCCCTCTCCCCATGTGAGGCCCCCAGTCATCTAAACACACTACTGTACCCCTCTCCCCGTGTGAGGCCCCCAGTCATCTAAACACACTACTGTACCCCTCTCCCCATGTGAGGCCCCCAGTCATCTAAACACACTACTGTACCCCTCTCCCCATGTGAGGCCCCCAGTCACCTAAACACACTACTGTACCCCTCTCCCCCTGTGAGGCCCCCAGTCATCAAAACACACTACTGTACCCCTCTCCCCATGTGAGGCCCCCAGTCATCTAAACACACTACTGTACCTCTCTCCCCATGTGAGGCCCCCAGTCATCTAAACACACTACTGTACCTCTCTCCCCCTGTGAGGCCCCCAGGCAGTCAGTCATCTAAACACACTACTGTACCCCTCTCCCCCTGTGAGGACCCCAGGCCCCCAGTCATCTAAACACACTACTGTACCTCTCTCCCCCTGTGAGGCCCCCAGTCATCTAAACACACTACTGTACCTCTCTCCCCATGTGAGGCCCCCAGTCATCTAAACACACTACTGTACCCCTCTCCCCCTGTGAGGCCCCCAGTCATCAAAACACACTACTGTACCCCTCTCCCCCTGTGAGGCCCCCAGTCATCAAAACACACTACTGTACCCCTCTCCCCCTGTGAGGCCCCCAGTCATCAAAACACACTACTGTACCTCTCTCCCCATGTGAGGCCCCCAGTCATCTAAACACACTACTGTACCTCTCTCCCCATGTGAGGCCCCCAGTCATCTAAACACACTACTGTACCCCTCTCCCCCTGTGAGGCCCCCAGTCATCTAAACACACTACTGTACCCCTCTCCCCATGTGAGGCCCCCAGTCATCTAAACACACTACTGTACCCCTCTCCCCCTGTGAGGCCCCCAGTCATCTAAACACACTACTGTACCCCTCTCCCCCTGTGAGGCCCCCAGTCATCTAAACACACTACTGTACCTCTCTCCCCATGTGAGGCCCCCAGTCATCTAAACACACTACTGTACCCCTCTCCCCCTGTGAGGCCCCCAGTCATCTAAACACACTACTGTACCCCTCTCCCCATGTGAGGCCCCCAGTCATCTAAACACACTACTGTACCTCTCTCCCCATGTGAGGCCCCCAGTCATCTAAACACACTACTGTACCTCTCTCCCCCTGTGAGCCCCCCAGGCAGTCAGTCATCTAAACACACTACTGTACCCCTCTCCCCCTGTGAGGACCCCAGGCCCCCAGTCATCTAAACACACTACTGTACCTCTCTCCCCCTGTGAGGCCCCCAGGCAGTCAGTCATCTAAACACACTACTGTACCCCTTTGGGGCGGCAGGGTAGCCTAGTGGTTAGAGCGTTGGACTAGTAACTGAAAGGTTGCAAGTTCAAATCCCCGAGCTGACAAGGTACAAAATCTGTCGTTCTGACCCTGAACAGGCAGTTAACCCACTGTTCCTAGGCCGTCATTGAAAATAAGAATTTGTTCTTAACTGACTTGCCTAGTTAAATAAAGGTACATTTAAAAAAAACTCCTTCTGCATCTCTCTCCCTCTACCATTTATTTTCCTCTCCACCCTGAGGCCCCAGAGCAGAACAGAGTTAACCGTCTGATAGTGTACAGCTACAGAAAGTAGGGCCACGTTGAATAGTGAAAACATGGATACATCCAAACCAACAGCTCCCTTAACTCTCCCAATACCCTGAGACCCCCAGAGCAGAGCAGCCAGCCTAGAGTGACTGAACTGAGACCCCCAGAGCAGCCAGCCTAGACTGACTGAACTGAGACCCCCAGAGCAGAGCAGCCAGCCTAGACTGACTGAACTGAGACCCCCAGAGCAGCCAGCCTAGACTGACTGAACTGAGACCCCCAGAGCAGCCAGCCTAGACTGACTGAACTGAGACCCCTAGAGCAGAGCAGCCAGCCTAGACTGGCTGAACTGAGACCCCTAGAGCAGAGCAGCCAGCCTAGACTGACTGAACTGAGACCACCAGAGCAGCCAGCCTAGACTGACTGAACTGAGACCCCCAGAGCAGCCAGCCTAGACTGACTGAACTGAGACACCCAGAGCAGCCAGCCTAGACTGACTGAACTGAGACACCCAGAGCAGCCAGCCTAGACTGACTGAACTGAGACCCCTAGAGCAGCCAGCCAAACAAACTACTCCTCCCCTCTTCCTTCACTATTGTTTCCCCTCATCCCTCCACCACTCCCTCTCCCCCCTCTCTCTACATGACTCACAGCCCCAGCAGCCCAAAGCCAGCCAGGGTATTAGGCCTACCCGCAGATCTGCCCAGATCCCTCGTCAGCATGCGTGGACACACACAGCACAAATCCACAACAAACCCTTTATCCTCTTAGACCTGTGTCTCTGTCTCACCAACTCTCCCTCCTCTCCATCGCTCTTCCTCTGCTCCTATTTTCCCCTCTGATCAGCAGATATTTACATAACTCCAGATGGCCAGGTCAGGATATGATATGCCTCTCTTAGTAAGAGAAGTCTATTAGGAGGTACGTCACTGCATGGTCAGCCATTACAGAGGGTTTCATCAGCCCTGTTACTAGATATTACATAACATATAGCCTAGCCCTGTTGCTAGTTATGACATAACATTTAGCCTAGCCTAGCCCTGTTGCTAGTTATGACATAACATATAGCCTAGCCTAGCCCTGTTGCTAGTTATGACATAATATTTAGCCTAGCCCTGTTGCTCGTTATTACATAGCATATAGCCTAGCCTAGCCCTGTTGCTAGTTATTACATAGCATATAGCGTAGCCCTGTTACTAGTTATTACATAACATATCGCCTAGCCCTGTTGCTAGTTCTTACATAACATGTAGACTAGCTCTGTTAGTTATTTACTACTTAACATTACCTAGCCCTGTTACTAGTTATTACATAACATATAGCCTAGCCCTGTTACTAGTTATTACATAACATATAGCCTAGCCTTGTATCTAGTTATTACATAACATATAGCCTTGTATCTAGTTATTACATAACATATAGCCTTGTATCTAGTTATTACATAACATATAGCCTAGCCTTGTATCTAGTTATTACATAACATATAGCCTAGCCTTGTTACTAGTTATTACATAACATATAGCCTAGCCTAGACCTGTTGCTAGTTATTACATAACATATAGCCTAGCCTTGTATCTAGTTATTACATAACATATAGCCTAGACCTGTTGCTAGTTATTACATAACATATAGCCTAGCCTAGACCTGTTGCTAGTTATTACATAACATATAGCCTAGCCTTGTATCTAGTTATTACATAACATATAGCCTAGACCTGTTGCTAGTTATTACATAACATATAGCCTAGCCTAGACCTGTTGCTAGTTATTACATAACATATAGCCTAGCCTTGTATCTAGTTATTACATAACATATAGCCTAGACCTGTTGCTAGTTATTACATAACATATAGCCTAGACCTGTTGCTAGTTATTACATAACATATAGCCTAGCCTAGACCTGTTGCTAGTTATTACATAACATATAGCCTAGCCTAGACCTGTTGCTAGTTATTACATAACATATAGCCTAGCCTAGACCTGTTGCTAGTTATTACATAACATATAGCCTAGCCTAGACCTGTTGCTAGTTATTACATAACATATAGCCTAGCCTTGTATCTAGTTATTACATAACATATAGCCTAGCCTTGTATCTAGTTATTACATAACATATAGCCTAGACCTGTTGCTAGTTATTACATAACATATAGCCTAGCCTTGTATCTAGTTATTACATAACATATAGCCTAGCCTAGACCTGTTGCTAGTTATTACATAACATATAGCCTAGACCTGTTGCTAGTTATTACATAACATACAGTCGTGGCCAAAAGTTTTGAGAATGACTCAAATATTACTTTTTACCAAGTCTGCTGCCTCAGTTTGTATGATGGAAATTTGTATATACTCCAGAATGTTATGAAGAGTAATAGGATGAATTGCAATTATTTGCTAAATCCCTCTGCCATGCAAATGAACTGAATCCACAAAAAAACATTTCCACTGCATTTCAGACCTGCCACAAAAGGACCAGCTGACATCATGTCAGTGATTCTCTCGTTAACACAGGTGTGAGTGTTGACGAGGACAAGGCTGGAGATCACTCTGTCATGCTGATTGAGTTGGAATAACAGACTGGAAGCTTCAAAAGGAGGGTGGTGCTTGGAATCATTGTTCTACTACTAGTTACCCCTAGCCTAGACCAGTTATTACTTAACATATAGCCTAGACCTACTACTACCACCTGTCACTACATAACAACTATAGGTCCCAGTCACTGTGACCTGACTCTGCCTGTCTGTTTATTCCTAACAAGGGAGCTGCTTGATGTTGTTGTGGTCTGTGTTTTCTCCAACAGCAGATAAAGAAGCGTGTGCCACAACAGGGTGAACACAACATGATAGCGAGACTGGTCTATATGCGTGTCTGCTGCCACAGTGTAAAGTTGATCAAATCTTAGCAGAAGAAAAGAGGAAGAGAAAACAAAGAGAGAGAGAGAGAGCGAGACAGAGAAGAGCGAGACAGAGAAGAGCGAGAGCGAGAGAGAGCAGTCTCTTGATCAGCTGTGCTGGTACCAGACCTTGTGGTATACTGAGCCCGTTAAACCAGAAAGACGTGTTTCACACCACTTGGCTTTTCAAGGTCGGAGCTGGCCTGCTTCCCTCTCTCCCTATTCCCCCTCCCTCTCGCTCTATGGCTCTCTCCCCTCCAGCCTGCCTGCCTCCCTCCCTCCCACCCTCTCTCCTGCCTGCCTGCCCGCCCGCCCGCCTGCCTCCCTCCCTCCCTCCCTCCCTCCCTCCCTCCCTCCCTCCCTCCTCCAGCCTGCCTCCTTCCCACCCTCTCTCCTCCAGCCTGCGTCCCTCCCTCCCAGGCAGAGAATACAGTCCCATGGGGCGACCTACCTAGTGCCTCTTTGTACTGTACACCTCTCTCACTGTTTCTCTCCCTCCCTCATTCTCCTTCGCTCTTGTTCTCTCTCCCTCCCTTCCTATTTTGCTCTCCCTCCCTCTCTTGTTAGTCTCCCTGCCTCTTTCTTTCTACATCTCAGAGAAAAATAGCATCCTACTCTCCTGGTCTCAGGGAAAGAGGGATGGCAGAGAGATCTGATTCCTCTTTCTCTCTTTAATCCCTCTCTCACTTTCCTCTGAGACCACTACTATATATGCGTCCCAAATGGCACCCTAGTCCCTATATAGTGCAGTACTTTAGACCAGAACCCTCGTCCCTATAAAGTACAGTACTTTAGACCAGAGCCCTAGTCCATATATAGTGCAGTACTTTAGACCAGAGCCCTAGTCCATATATAGTGCAGTACTTTTGAGCAGAGATAGTACTCTTACACCCCCCCCCCCCCACTCTTTTCCCTTCATCTCCGTATCTCCCTACACATCTCTCTCCCTCGGGCAGGGACCCCACTGTGACCTCTCACCTGGCTGGGGCTGGCTGGTTGAGGTAACAGCCAGATAATGGGATGGGTGTAGGTGAGAGACATCAACATGAAAGGAGAGTGATTGGAATGACTGATCAGACTAGAACTCCAGACAGTCTTGATTTCATATGTGGGGTTCCAGCCCTGAATGCTGATTGGCTGACGGCCGTGGTATATCAGACCGTATACCACGGGTATGACAAACATTTTATTTTGTCTGCTCATTATTACGTTGGTAACCAGTTTATAATAGCAATAAGGCACCTTGGGGATTTGTGGTATATGGACGAAATACCACGGCTAAAGTCTGTCCGGGCACTCCGCAATGCGTCGTGCATAAGAACAGCCATTAGCTGTGGTATATTGGCCATATACCACACCCCCTCATGCCTCATTTCTTAAATATATGACAGGGGTGGTTTCCATGTCAAACACACAATAGATTAAAAAAATAATAATAATAATAATTGCATAGCTGGCTAAAATTATAAACAAATTATTTTACTGAATAAAAAGACAGTAGAGATTGGAAACAGAATATGTTCTGTTTTGTAATTGGATGCCTTCTAGGGTTGGAAACAGGGAGACAGCATTGTGACAGCATGTATCAGAGACACCATGAAAATATGCTGCTGAAGCCCACCCAGCCAGGCAGTCACCCAGCCAGGCAGTCACCCAGCCAGGCAGTCAGCCAGCCAGGCAGTCAGCCAGGCAGGCAGTCAGCCAGCCAGGCAGTCACCCAGCCAGGCAGTCACCCAGCCAGGCAGTCACCCAGCCAGGCAGTCACCCAGCCAGGCAGTCACCCAGCCAGGCAGTCACCCAGCCAGGCAGTCACCCAGCCAGGCAGTCACCCAGCCAGGCAGTCACCCAGCCAGGCAGTCACCCAGCCAGGCAGTCACCCAGCCAGGCAGTCACCCAGCCAGGCAGTCACCCAGCCAGGCAGTCACCCAGCCAGGCAGTCACCCATCCAGGCAGTCACGCAGCCAGGCAGTCACCCAGCCAGGCAGTCACCCAGCCAGGCAGTCAACCTGCCAGGCAGTCAACCTGCCAGGCAGTCAACCTGCCAGGCAGTCACCCAGCCAGGCAGTCACCCAGCCAGGCAGTCACCCAGCCAGGCAGTCACCCAGCCAGGCAGTCACCCAGCCAGGCAGTCACCCAGCCAGGCAGCTCTGTGCTGTGGATGACTCATCCTAACAACACGACAGAACCCTCAAATCTACACCAGACGGACACTTGAAACACTTTAAGCCACAAAGAGAGAGAGGGAGAGCACCAGAACGGTGAATGTAATTCCACCACTATTGCCAATTCATTTCCCAGTGATACTTCTGCAGTTGTCATGATAACCTTCATGAGGGGGAGTACGAACAAAAACAACCCCTCCTAAAGGGTGAGTATGGTTAGGCCCATGTCTCCAGGCAACCAGCCAACCACTGTGTGTTTTGATTTGAACACAGGCAGCCAATCTGCGTGTACGGAACACATAACCCTGGGAGCTGATTTGGCAGCAGCCGTTTCACTCTGACATGGGATTGGCCGGGGAGGAGAGCAGGCTTCCTGCTTTGTCTGTCCCCATCGGGCCACTCCCTCTGGTGTTAGGGTGAGCTCAGGACAAGCCTTCTCCTGGCAGGATGTGAGGGGGTGGCGAGAGGAGGCACTCAAACACCAAGTACTGTGACAACTCTCCTTAGGAAGAGAGAGAGAGAGAAAGATAGTGATTCTCCCTCACCTCGCTCTCTTTCTCTAAAACAATACAGAAATACACTATGGAGAAAGAAGGAACAGGACGTCAGAAATAAACTCGATGTCATTGAAGAATCCATAGACTCTAACCACTTCTGGGAAAATTGGAAAACACTAAACAAACACGAAGAATTATCTATCCAAAATGGAGATAAACCACTTCTCCAATCTTTTTGGCCCTTTAACAAAGAACAAACAGCAGAAACATACACATGATCAAATACAACATTTTAGAATCAACTATTAAAGACTCCCAGAACCCACTGGAGGTGTTGATGGTATCCTCAATGAAATGATCAAATATACAGACAACAAATTCCAAATGACTATACTAAAACTCTTTAACATCATCCTTAGCTCTGGCATCTTCCCCAATATTTGGAACCAAGGACTGATCACCCCAATCCACAAAAGTGGAGACAAATTTGACCCCAATAACTACCGTGGGATATGCGTCAACAGCAACCTTGGGAAAATCCTCTGCATTATCATTAACAGCAGACTCGTACATCTCCTCAGTGAAAACAATGTACTGAGCAAATGTCAAATTGGATTTTTATCAAATTACCGTACGACAGACCATGTATTCACCCTGCACACCCTAATTGACAAACAAACAAACCAAAACAAAGGCAAATTCTTGATTTCAAAAAAGCTTGACTCAATTTGGCATGAGGGTCTACTAGACAAATTGATGGAAAGTGGTGTTGGGGAAAAAACATAAAATCCATGAACACAAACAAGTGTGCGGTTAAAACTGGCAAAACAAACATTTTTTTCCACAGGGCCGTGGGGTAAGACAGGGTGCAGCTTAAGTCTCACCCTCTTCAACATATATATCAACGAATTGGCGAGGGCAGCACCCGGCCGCACCCTACTAGAATCTGAAGTCAAATATCTACTGTTTGCTGATGATCTGGTGCTTCTGTCCCTAACCAAGGAGGGTCTACAGCAGCAACACAACTAGACCCAACCAAATCATGAGAAAAAGATAATATCTTGACACATTGGAAACAACAAAAAACTGAGCAAACTAGAATGCTATTTGGCCCTACACAGAGAGTACACAGTGGCAGAATACCTGACCACTGTGACTGACCCAAACTTAAGGAAAGCTTTGACTATGTACAGACTCAGTGAGCATAGCCTTGCTATTGAGAAAGGCCGCCATAGGCAGACATGGCTCTCAATAGAAGATAGGCTAGATCCACACTGCCCACAAAATGAGGTGGAAACTGAGCTGCACTTCCTAACCTCCTGTCCAATGTATGACCATATTAGAGACACATATTTCCCTCAGATTACACAGATCCAAAGAATTTGAAAACAAACCCGATTTTAATAAACTCCCATATCTACTGGGTGAAATCTCAGTGTGACATCACAGCAGCAAGATTTGTTACCTGTTGCCACAAGAAAAGGTCAACCATTGTAAATACAACCCATATTTATGTTGATTTATTTTCCCTTTTGTACTTCAACTATTTGCACAGAATATGACATTCTTTTGGAACTTTTGACAGTGTAATGTTTACTGATATATTTTTTTTATGGTTTATAATCTATTTCACTTGCTTTGGCAATGTAAACATATGTTTCCCATGCCAATAAAACCCTTCAATTGAAATGAGAGAGGAAGACAACAGAACGAGGGAGACAACAGAGCGAGGGAGACGAGAGCGAGCGAGCGAGATCTCATCATGGTTTACCTCTCACAGGGAGAGATGTGATTTGTAGCCCACAACCTACCTACAGCAAGGTCATTAAATGTATATGGGCTGCATGAGGTAGAGAAGAGGAAAATAAATCATAGAAGGTTTTAAGGAGAGCGAGAGAGAGCAGCAGCCTGGACTGACCAGCTAAACAGAGAGAGAGAGCAGTCTGGACTGACCAGCTAAACAGAGAGAGAGAGCAGTCTGGACTGACCAGCTAAACAGAGAGAGCAGCCTGGACTGACCAGCTAAACAGAGAGAGAGCAGCCTGGACTAACCAGCTAAACAGAGAGAGAGAGAGCAGCCTGGACTGACCAGCTAAACAGAGAGAGAGCAGTCTGGACTGACCAGCTAAACAGAGAGAGAGAGCAGCCTGGACTGACCAGCTAAACAGAGAGAGCAGCCTGGACTGACCAGCTAAACAGAGAGAGCAGCCTGGACTGACCAGCTAAACAGAGAGAGAGCAGCCTGGACTAACCAGCTAAACAGTGAGAGAGCAGCCTGGGCTGACCAGCTAAACAGAGAGAGCAGCCTGGACTGACCAGCTAAACAGAGAGAGAGCAGCCTGGACTGACCAGCTAAACAGAGAGAGCAGCCTGGACTGAGCGAACGGTCCAGTCAGTGGAAAAACTACTGCCCTAACAACACAGGGAAGTGATGGCCTCATGTTGTATTCTGGACAGATGGCTGTACCGTTAGTGTTCCTGACCCTCTCACTCTTTTCTTTCTCCCTCTCAGTCTCGTCTCTCCCTCTCTTTTCTTTCTCCCTCTCAGTCTCGTCTCTCCCTCTCTCTTTCGTTGTTCTTGGCAGGACTGAGGGCTAAATTCTACTGTGCTGTGCGGACTGAGGGAGCTGAGTGGATGGAGGGAAGGAGAGAGAGGGAGCTGAGTGGATGGAGGGAAGGAGAGAGAGGGAGCTGAGTGGATGGAGGGAAGGAGAGAGAGGGAGATGAGTGGAGGGAGGGAAGGAGAGAGAGGGAGATGAGTGGAGGGAGGGAAGGAGAGAGAGGGAGCTGAGTGGAGGGAGAGAAGGAGAGAGAGGGAGCTGAGTGGAGGGAGAGAAGGAGAGAGAGGGAGCTGAGTGGAGGGAGAGAAGGAGAGAGAGGGAGCTGAGTGGAGGGAGAGAAGGAGAGAGAGGGAGCTGAGTGGAGCGAGAGTGGGAGGGAAGGAGAGAGAGGGAGATGAGTGGAGGGAGAGAAGGAGAGAGATGGAGCTGAGTGGAGGGTGAGAAGGAGAGAGAGGGAGCTGAGTGGAGGGAGAGAAGGAGAGAGATGGAGCTGAGTAGAGGGAGAGCGGGAGGGAGGGAGCTGAGTGGAGGGAGGGAAGGAGAGAGAGGGAGCTGAGTGGAGGGTGAGAAGGAGAGAGAGGGAGCTGAGTGGAGGGTGAGAAGGAGAGAGAGGGAGCTGAGTGGAGGGAGAGAAGGAGAGAGAGGGAGCTGAGTGGAGGGAGAGAAGGAGAGAGAGGGAGCTGAGTGGAGGGAGAGAAGGAGAGAGGGAGCTGAGTGGAGGGTGAGAAGGAGAGAGGGAGCTGAGTGGAGGGTGAGAAGGAGAGAGAGGGAGCTGAGTGGAGGGTGAGAAGGAGAGAGAGGGAGCTGAGTGGAGGGAGAGAAGGAGAGAGAGGGAGCTGAGTGGAGGGAGAGAAGGAGAGAGAGGGAGCTGAGTGGAGCGAGAGTGGGAGGGAAGGAACTGTGTGCCACAGGGAGACCGAGGCTCCACTCCAGTAGGAAGACACTGCTGACCTTGCCAAGCCTCCATACTGCCTCCACAAGCCTTCCTGTTGTCTGGGCTGACAGATCCTCTAGACAGGGGGTATCAAAATACGGCCCTGTGGGATGGATGCGGCCCCGCGAGCACATTCAATTCAGCACCCTGGTTGTTTGAGTAAAACATTTATTTTTGGGGGGTGGGAAAAACAGACTCAATCAATAATGGACATACCTTTATAGTCTCACCACTCTGTCCAGCTTGCTAACGTCCATCGAGACAGAAGCTAGACAGTCCGGGAACATCGGAAATTCCAAAAGCGATGGATAGAGGACTATTTGTCAAATTTTATCGGCGTGGAAGTATGTTAAGCCCTCAGGACATTGAAGAACTGAATTCAACACGCTGGGTGAAATGGGTTTAGGTTCTGGGTTCACCTCTCCACAGTGACAGACGTCTTCCAGCTACAAACCTGAACAAAACACAACCAGTAAAGTGTTTCTTCCATGAAGAGGAGCAGAGTAAAACCCAGCTCGATGACAGCTACACCTGCTGAGTAGTACCTCACCACATCCCTTATCTTGTCAGTATGATTACAGGGAGGATGTGATAACACCATCAGCAGATTCCAAACATCAGACAGTCCAATGATAAATTACCCCCACTGCCGAGGTTCAAATCCAGATCGCTGCCTGATAACATGTCCTTTTAAATGTAACCTTTATTTAACCAGAGACCTGGTCGTTGTGGACCTGGTCGTTGTGGACCTGGTCGAGGTGGACCTGGTCGAGGTGGACCTGGTCGTTATGGACCTTATGGACCTGGTCGTTGTGGACCTGGTCGAGGTGGACCTGGTCGTTATGGACCTTATGGACCTGGTCATTGTGGACCTGGTCGTTGTGGACCTGGTCGTTGTGGACCTGGTCGTTGTGGACCTGGTCGTTGTGGACCTGGTCGTTATGGAGCTGCAAAATTCATGCCTCCAGCTGTAGACAGTAAATACAATCTAAGAGCTTTGGGACACTGGTCCCACAAACAAACAACTTATCCAGACATCAATAAGGAACGCTCCAGTCAACTCACAGGTGTGTTGTACTACTCATCTGTGTTAAATGCTCCAGTCAACTCACAGGTGTGTTGTACTACTCCTCTGTGTTAAATGCCCCAGTCAACTCACAGGTGTGTTGTACTACTCATCTGTGTTATATGCTCCAGTCAACTCACAGGTGTGTTGTACTACTCATCTGTGTTATATGTTCCTGTCAACTCACAGATGTGTTGTACTACTCATCTGTGTTATATGTTCCTGTCAACTCACAGGTGTGTTGTACTACTCATCTGTGTTATATGTTCCAGTCAGCAAGTACAACAGAGGTTGGTTGTATCCCTGAGAGGACAGGGGAAATACCTCCCCATGTCTCCCACTATTATACAGGATCCTTCTGCTGTGAAGACAACAAGTCCTCTCCTCTCTCCTGGGTACTGTTAGTTAACATCCTGGTTCAAGTCCTCTCCTGGGTACTGTTCGTTAACATCCTGGTACAAGTCCTCTCCTGGGAACTCCAATTGCAGCCTGGCATGCTCCTCCAATTGCAGCCTGGCATGCTCCTCCAATTGCAGCCTGGCATGCTCCTCCAATAGCAGCCATTCCCACACCGCCACCAGACCCCCCCCAAGCCATTCCCACACCGCCACCAGACCCCCCCCAAGCCATTCCCACACCAGACCTCCCCCCCAAGCCATTCCCACACCGCCACCAGACCCTCCCCCCCCAAGCCATTCCCACACCGCCACCAGACCCCCCCCCCAAGCCATTCCCACACCGCCACCAGACCCCCCCCCAAGCCATTCCCACACCAGACCCCCCCAAGCCATTCCCACACCGCCACCCCCCCCCCCCAAGCCATTCCCACACCGCCACCAGACCCCCCCCCAAGCCATTCCAACACCGCCACCAGACCCCCCCCCCCAAGCCATTCCAACAACACCACCAGAACCCCCCCCCCCACAGCCATTCCCACAACACCACGAGACCCCCCTCAGCCATTCCCACAACACCACTAACCCCCCCCTCCAGCCATTCCCACAACACCACTAACCCCCCCCCCCCCCCCAGGCATTCCCACAACACCACCAGACCCCCCCACCCCCCACAGCCATTCCCACAACACCACGAGACCTCCCCCCCTCCAGCCATTCCCACAACACCACGAGACCCCCCCAGCCATTCCCACAACACCACTAACACCCCCCCCCCCCTCCAGCCATTCCCACAACACCACCAGACCCCCCCACCCCCCACAGCCATTCCCACAACACCACTAACCCCCCCCTCCAGCCATTCCCACAACACCACCAGACCCCCCCCACCCCCCCACAGCCATTCCCACAACACCACTAACCCCCCCCCCTCCAGCCATTCCCACAACACCACGAGACCCCCCCAGCCATTCCCACAACACCACTAACACCCCCCCCCTCCAGCCATTCCCACAACACCACCAGACCCCCCCACCCCCCCACAGCCATTCCCACAACACCACTAACCCCCCCCTCCAGCCATTCCCACAACACCACCAGACCCCCCACCCCCCCACAGCCATTCCCACAACACCACTAACCCCCCCCCCCCCCTCCAGCCATTCCCACAACACCACGAGACCTCCCCCCCTCCAGCCATTCCCACAACACCACGAGACCCCCCCAGCCATTCCCACAACACCACGAGACCCCCCCAGCCATTCCCACAACACCACGAGACCCCCCAGCCATTCCCACAACACCACGAGACCCCCCCAGCCATTCCCACAACACCACGAGACCCCCCCAGCCATTCCCACAACACCACTAACACCCCCCCCCCCTCCAGCCATTCCCACAACACCACTAACACCCCCCCCCCTCCAGCCATTCCCACAACACCACCAGACCCCCCCCACCCAACCCCCCCCCCTCCAGCCATTCCCACAACACCACTAACCCCCCCCCCCCCCCAGGCATTCCCACAACACCACCAGACCCCCCCCCTCCAGCCATTCCCACAACACCACGAGACCCCCCCAGCCATTCCCACAACACCACGAGACCCCCCAGCCATTCCCACAACACCACTAACCCCCCCCCCCCAGCCATTCCCACAACACCACTAACCCCCCCCCCCCCCTCCAGCCATTCCCACAACACCACTAACCCCCCCCCCCCCCTCCAGCCATTCCCACAACACCACTAACCCCCCCCCCCAGCCATTTCCACAACACCACTCATCCCCGCCCCCCCCTCCAGCCATTCCCACAACACCAAAGACCCCAACTTTTTATTTTTTCACAATGCTCTATTTTCAGGGATAAAAACGCTCGTTGCTAGGAAACTCGGGGTAGGTGAGTGAACGCAAGCTCAAGCTAGAGGGAGAAAATAAAGGCAGGAAGAGAGAGCTACTCTGTCTAAGAGTACTCCTCCAGGGAGACGCTTCATATCCAGTGATTAGTACCATCTTCTACAGGCCTCACCTCCCCACAGCCATTAGAAAAGCTCCTGACGGACCCACTACACCGGACCCAGCCACAGAACAGTTAAGATGTAGACCCACTACACTGGACCCAGCCACAGAACAGTTAAGATGTAGACCCACTACACTGTACCCAAACACAGAACAGTTAAGCTGTAGACCCACTACACTGTACCCAGCCACAGAACAGTTAAGCTGTAGACCCACTACACTGTACCCAGCCACAGAACAGTTAAGATGTAGACTCACTACACTGGACCCAGCCACAGAACAGTTAAGATGTAGACCCACTACAGTGTACCCAAACACAGAACAGTTAAGATGTAGACCCACTACACTGGACCCAGCCACAGAACAGTTAAGATGTAGACCCACTACAGTGTACCCAAACACAGAACAGTTAAGATGTAGACCCACTACACTGTACCCAGCCACAGAACAGTTAAGATGTAGACCCACTACACTGTACCCAGCCACAGAACAGTGAAGATGTAGACCCACTACACTGTACCCAGCCACAGAACAGTTAAGATGTAGACCCACTACACTGTACCCAGCCACAGAACAGTTAAGATGTAGACCCACTACACTGTACCCAGCCACAGAACAGTTAAGATGTAGACCCACTACACTGTACCCAGCCACAGAACAGTTAAGATGTAGACCCACTACACTGTACCCAGCCACAGAACAGTTAAGCTGTAGACCCACTACACTGTACCCAGCCACAGAACAGTTAAGCTGTAGACCCACTACACTGTACCCAGCCACAGAACAGTTAAGCTGTAGACCCACTACACTGTACCCAGCCACAGAACAGTTAAGATGTAGACCCACTACACTGGACCCAGCCACAGAACAGTTAAGCTGTAGACCCACTACACTGGACCCAGCCACAGAACAGTTAAGCCGTAGACCCACTACACTGGACCCAGCCCCAGAACAGTTAAGCCGTAGACCCACTACACTGTACCCAGCCCCAGAACAGTTAAGCCGTAGACCCACTACACTGGACCCAGCCCCAGAACAGTTAAGCCGTAGACCCACTACACTGGACCCAGCCCCAGAACAGTTAAGCCGTAGACCCACTACACTGTACCCAGCCCCAGAACAGTTAAGCCGTAGACCCACTACACTGTACCCAGCCCCAGAACAGTTAAGCCGTAGACCCACTACACTGGACCCAGCCACAGAACAGTTAAGCTGTAGACCCACTACACTGTACCCAGCCACAGAACAGTTAAACCGTAGACCCACTACACTGTACCCAGCCCCAGAACAGTTAAGCCTATGTAATGACTATGTAATGACTATGTAATGACTATGTAATGACTATGTAATGACTATGTAATGACTATGTAATGACTATGTTCTTCATGTAAACGTATCCTTTCTGTCTCCCTTGAAGTAACCTCATCTCTGATCGAACACGACTGGACTACCATCGACAACAATGTAGTAGTGTATAGTAAAGCAATCAGGCCAGAGGGGGTGTGGTATATGGCCAATATAACACGGCTACGGGCTATTCGTATGCACGACGCAACGTGGAGTGCCTGGATACAGCCCTTAGCTGTGGTATATTGGTCATATACCACACCTCTGGGGGTGCCTTATTGCTATTATAAACTGGTTACGAACGTAATTAGAGCAGTAACAATTGTCATACCCGTAGTTTACGATCTGATATACCATGGCTTTCAGCCAATCAGCATTCAAGTCTCTCCCCTCCTCAAGACATCAACACTAGAGACTCATAGACCTGTATCCCTTCTATATTTTCTTACCAAAACACTAGAGTGTTCTGTCTCTGCTCAACTTTCTCATCTCTCTCAGAACAATGTTCTGGACCCTAACCAGTCATTCTTCAAGATGGGCCACTCAACCAAGACTGCTCTTCTCTGTGCCACACAGGCTGTCCTCACTGCAAAAGCTGACTCTCTCTTCTGTTCTCATCCTCCTAGATCTATCCACTGCCATTGAGACCTGTGCACCATACTCCTCTCCCGCCTCTCAGGGCTGGGTGTCTCAGGCTCTGCACACTCCTGCCTGGCAGGCTGCTCATACCAGGTGACATGGAGAGGATCTGTGTCTGCACCAGGGCTTAGCCCCCAGGGCTTAGTTCTAGGCCCTCTCCTCTTCTCTCTATACACCAAGTCACTCGGCTTCGTCATATCCTCACATGGTCTCTCCTATCATTGCTATGATGGACCTCTCCTCTTCTCTCTATACACCAAGTCACTCTGCTCCGTCATATCCTCACATGGTCTCTCCTATCATTGCTATGCGGATGGACCTCTCCTCTTCTCTCTATACACCAAGTCACTCTGCTCCGTCATATCCTCATATGGTCTCTCCTATCATTGCTATGAGGATGACAACTACATTTCTGACATGTCTGCGTGACTGGCAGATATCTCAGCTTGGATGTCGGTCCACCACCTCAAGCTCGATAAGACTGAGCTGCTCTTCCTCCCGAGGAAGGCCTGCCTGCTCAATGACCTCTCCATCATGATTGCCAACGCCAGTGTCGCCTTCCCAGAATGCAAAGAACCTTGGTGTGACCCTGGTCAACACCTTGTTCTCTCCAAACATCAAAGCAGTGACTCACTCCTGCAGGTTCATTCTTTACAACATCCGTAGAGTACGACTCTACCTCATACAGGAAGCGGTGCAGGGAACTATTCCAGGCACGTCATCTCCCGTCTGGACTACTGCAACTCTCTGTTGGCTGGGCTCCCTGCTTGTGTCATCACATCCCTACAAATTACCCAGAACTCTGCAGCCCTTCTGGTTTTCAACCTTCCCAAATCCTCTCATGTCACCCCACTCCTCCACACACTCCACTGGCTTCCATTCACTACAATACCATGGTACATACCTATGGAACAGCCAGAGGAACGGTCCCTCCCTACCTACAGGCTATGTTCAAACCCTACACCCCAACACTCCATTCTACCGCCTCTGGTCTCCTGGCTCTCTCACCCCTATGGGAGGGTAGCTCCCACTCAGCCCAGTCCAAGCACTTCTCTGTCCTGGCACCCCAATGGTGGAACCAGCTTCCCCCTGAAGCTAGGAGAGCAGAGTCCCTGCACATGTTCCAAAAACATTTGAACCCCCCCCTCCCCCCAGCTCTGACTCTGCTGATAGCACATGTTTCCTAAATAAAGTAGCTTACTTTGACTGAGACACTGTATGTGGTTGTCTCACCTAGCCTAGATATCTGAAGATGAATAGACTAACTGAAAGCCACTCTGGCTAAGAGCGTGTGCTAAATGACTGAAATGTATTGTGTCAGATCAGTTAGGCCTATTACTAGAATAAACTCATGCATTTTATTGATGAATGCATTTTATTGATTGAGAACTTGAAAGAAGTCCGGAATTTTTTCTAAAGTCTCCAGTCAGAGCTGTCAGTGTTTTCCTGCCAGAAAACTCTCGTCCCCACGGTGAAGTGGTGTGTGTGTGTGTGTGTGTATCACGTGTAGTGTGTCAGCAGGCAGGGTGTGTAGGGGCAGCAGAGAACTGATGGGACATTGACCTGTAGAAGATTCTAGCTGATGGGGAACAGACACACACACGAGAATGGCTACATGGCACAGAGACACACACATGTAAACTCATGTACTTAATGTACACAAACACTTGTGCATTTGAACACACAGACACTACTCAACAGCTGATGATAGAGAGCCGTTCATAGCTACAGATATACCCTCACCTGAACCCTGCTGACAATGACACACGAGAGAGAGAGAGTGAGAGAGCAAGAGAGAGACCACTTATACCCCGATGAGTGGAGTAGGCTACCTCTCAGCATTTGGGCCTGTACTCATTCACAAAGCATCTCATGATCGCTGATCTAGGATCAGGTCCCCCACATCCATACAATCTTATTCATTATGATCTATTATGTAATATGGAAAACTAGTGACTCAGAGTAGGAGTGCTGATCTAAGATCAGTTCTTCATTTTAAATCATAATGAATAAGAGCTTATGGACATGGACGAACCTGAGCCTAGTTCAGCACTTACTCTGAGATGTGTTATACATATGAATATGGAGCAACTGGTCTATTAAAAAGGCTAAACTAAGGTACTCTGTGTAGAGTGTAATTGATTGACTATTATATAAACATGGGTTCCACCCAGCAGCATCCCACCCTGCATCCCACTGCTGGCTTGCTTCTGAAGCGAAACAGGGATTACATTTATAATTAGCTGCTGTCAAAGCTACTCTTCCTGGGGTCCAGCAAAAAGAAGGCAGTTTATACAATTTTTTTAACATTACAATACACTCACAACACACTGTCTGCCCTCAGGCCCCTAACTCCACCACATATCTACAGTACTAAACCCATGTGTATGGATAGTGCGTATGTTATCATGTGTATGTCTGTGCCAATGTTTGTGTTGCTTCACAGTCTCAGCTGTTCCATAAGGTGTTTTTTTTTATCTGTTTTTAAACCTAATTTTACTGCTTGTGTCAGTTACCTGATGTGGAATAAGAGTTCCATGTAGTTATGGCTCTATGTAGTACTGTGCGCCTGGACTTGGGGACTGTGAAGAGACCTCTTGTGGCTTGTCTTGTGGGGTATGTATGGGTGTCCGAGCTTTGTGCCAGTAGTTTAGACAGACAGCTCGGTACATTCAACATGTCAATACCTCTCATAAATAAAAGTAGTGATGAAGTCAATCTCTCCTCCACTTTCAGCCAGGAGAGATTGACATGCATATTATTAATATTAGCTCTCTGTATAGATCCAAGGGCCAGCCGTGCTGCCCTTTCTGAGCCAATTGCAATTTTCCTAAGTCCTTTTTTGTGGCACCTGACCACACGACTGAACAGTAGTCAAGGTACGACAAAACTAGGGCCTGTAGGACCTGCCTTGTTGATAGTGTTGTTAAGAAGGTAGAAACTAGGGCCTGTAGGACCTGCCTTGTTGATAGTGTTGTTAAGAAGGTAGAAACTAGGGCCTGTAGGACCTGCCTTGTTGATAGTGTTGTTAAGAAGGTAGAAACTAGGGCCTGTAGGACCTGCCTTGTTGATAGTGTTGTTAAGAAGGTAGAAACTAGGGCCTGTAGGACCTGCCTTGTTGATAGTGTTGTTAAGAAGGCAGAGTATTGCTTTATTATAGACAGACCATGACAGATTACAAGTTTACAATCTAGGGTTACTCCAAGCAGTTTAGTCATCTCAACTTACTCAATTTCCACATGATTTATTACAAGATTTAGTTGAGGTTTAGGGTTTAGTGAGTGTTTTGTTCCAAATACAATACTTTTAGTTTTACAAATATTTAGGGCCAATTTATTCCTTGCCACCCACTCTGAAACTAACTGCAGCTCTTTGTTGAGTGTTGCAGTCATTTCAGTCACTATAGTAGCTGACTGTGTATTGTGTTGAGTCATCTGCATACATAGAAACTCTGGCTTTACTCAAAGTCAGTGGCATGTCGTTGGTAAAAATTGTAAAAAGCCATGGGCCGAGACAGCTACCCTGGGGAATTCCTGATTCTAACTGGATTATATTTGATAGGCTTCCATTAAAGAACACCCTCTGTGTTCTGTTAGACAGCTAACTCTTTATCCACATCATAGCAGGGGGTGTAAAGCCATTACACACACGATTTTCCAGCAGCAGACTATGATCAATAATGTCAAAAGCTGCACTGAAATCTAACAAGACAGTCCCCATAAATAATTTTATCATCAATGTCCCTTAGCTAATCAGTCATTTGTGTAAGTGCTGTGCTTGTTGAGTCTCCTTCCTCATAAAGCATGCTGAAATTCTGTTGTCAATTTGTTTACTGTGAAATCACATTGTATCTGGTCAACCACAATTTTTTCCAGAAGTTTACTAAGGGTTGGTCCTGGTCAGACCCTGGATGGGAGACCAGATGCTGCTGGAAGTGGTGTTGGAGGGCCAGTAGGAGGCACCCTTTCCTCTGGTCTAAAATAAAATATCCCAATGCTCCAGGGCAGTGATTGGAGACATTGTCTTGTGTAGACAATCACAGGGTGCTGTCTTTCAGATGGGACGTTAAACAGGTGTCCTGACTCTCTGTGGTCACTAAAGATCCCATGGTACTTAGTGTAATAGTAGGGGTGGTAACCCCAGTGACCTGACTAAATTTCCTATCTGGTCTTCATACCATCATGACCACCTAATCATCCCCAGTTTACAATTGGCTCATTCAACCCCCCTCCTCTCCCCTGTAACTATTCCCCAGGTCGTTGCTGTAAATTAATGTGTTCTCAGTCAACTTACCTGGTAAAACAAGGGTTAAATAACAACAACAAAAAACAGAGCCTGACCAATCACATAGTGATTTACCTCATGACCTAAGGGTGTATATTCTCAAGAGATTAAACGGTCTTCCTCTCCGTCTTCTCATCCAGCTGCACTTCAGCAAGACGACGGGAATAACAAACAGTTATTCCTTCTGTTCCTATAGTCATTACCCAGGTTGTCTCCTGGGTAGCCACCACACACAGTACTGTATAGTACACTGCTAACATTGACGTGTACACTGTGGGCCTACCAATGTGTGAAACAGTATACACCAGAAACGTAGGGTCTTCATTGGGGCCTTCACTCATATTCTAGAGTGGCCTCCTCTCCTCGTCTCCTTTCCTTCCTTCAGGAATGATCTGACAGAACCTGAAGCTACGGAGGTTTCTGGTGTGGGTGGGGAGCTACCAGTACCACCCACAGTACCACCATTATCCTGCAGATGTATGCATAGTATACCTGCTACACCAGACAGTGTGAAATATCATTCATCAGAAATGTAGGGTCTTGATTGGTCCCTTTGATTTTACTTTAAAAAGAGCAATGCTGCCATTGGCCTCTCGTTTTGTTCCCTCCCTCTTTTATTTGACCTCCTCCCTCGTTCCGTTCCCTCCGTTATCAGGGCTGTGTGTGTGTGTGTGTGTGTGTGTGTGTGTGTGTGTGTGTGTGTGTGGCAGCCCTGGCTACGAGATAATCTCTTTGTGGAGACACTTTAGTGCACTCCTGCATGTGGAAATGGAAGCAAACAGCTGTTCCTCACAGAGAAGACATCCTCCACCCTTCCTCCTGCTCCCCCTCCTGCTCACTCGTTCTGTTTTGTTATACTTGTGGTATACTGTCTGATATACTATGGCTTTCAGCCAATCAACATTCAGGGCTCAAACCACCCAGTGTATAATGGTGTATAGATAATGATTCAGTTGGCATGCCTGCAGCCCTGCACTTCAGACACTCAGTTCCCTGTGGGGACGCACGCACGCACGCACACACAAGCTTACAGACCAACACACTCACACGTAAATACACATACACGCTCTGACATGGCCATGCGTGGGTTACTAATGCCCTCATCACATCTCTCCCTTCTCTGAGATGGTTCACATCATTAGTGTGTGTAAGGCAGGGACAATTACATGGCCCGACACACACACACACACACAATGAATAATCCGGCGCACGCAGCATGAGTTTGAAGGACGAGAGGAATATTGCTGGTGAGGCTGTTTAACTGAGGTCATGTTTCTATTGATGACGATGCCGGTGTGACTGTCTGAGTGAGAGACTGACTGCTGGCGAATCGAGTGAGAGACATCAGGCAGGTAGTTAGTTAGCGTAGCACGTCTGTGAGTAATCTAGACTGCGGGGTTAAATTTGACAGGGCCCGGTTGAATACTACATCTTACGTGTTTCCCTTAAGGGTTTACCTTAAGGTATAACTTCCCCTTGCCTACAGCAGTTTGAAGGCATGTATGGCAGAAAGAGTCTTGGTTACCATGGAGATGACCCGATTCACTGACTGAAAGTCTCAGAGATCACATAGATTTTTGGAAGATCGCAAAATAGAACTTCTACATCCAAGACAGGAAAAAACCTTTCATTCAGAAGACAACATTTCCTTTAGTTACTTTTTTTCTCTGAACTTGTTTCAATTACTTTCTAACATGTCAAGCTAACTTACAGAGTAGCTTGCTAGCTAACCAGCAGGCTCTGTAGCCATGGATTGTGCACCTTCCATTGTTTAGCTAAGTAGCTAGCTAGCTAACCAGCAGGCTCTGTAGCCATGGATTGTGCACCTTCCATTGTTTAGCTAAGTAGCTAGCTAGCTAACCAGCAGGCTTTGTAGCCATGGATTGTGCACCTTCCATTGTTTAGCTAAGTAGCTAACGTAAACTCGTACGTCGCCTTGGTCCGTACAATTGCCCTTATTTTAGCGCCCCAAAAACGTAATACTTCCAGATTGACTGTAATGTCAATACCATTGTAAAGCACAATTTCTCCCCTTTCTAACAGAATAAATTACATGACCTAAACGCTGCCCGTTTCTGCATAATTCAAGCAGGCAATGAGCCCCGTCGGGTCTTTTTCAAAATGGCAGGAGAGGAGATGAGTGGGGAAACTGTTTTTTTTCACTCGACTGTCCAACTTATCACTTCATCGCCTCTAAGATGTAAATAAAACACTATAAGGAGTTTATATAACGTGTCATTACAGACCTATTAAAGAGTTTATATAACGTGTCATTACAGACCTATTGGAAGAGTTTATATAACGTGTCATTACAGACCTATTGGAAGAGTTTATATAACGTGTCATTACAGACCTATTAAAGAGTTTATATAACGTGTCATTACAGACCTATTGGAAGAGTTTATATAACGTGTCATTACAGACCTATTGGAAGAGTTTGTGTCAAATTTGAATTGGGTTTTTAGGGCGGTGCTAAAGTGATCTTAGAAGTAAACAGCGGCTTTGAGAATGATGATCGCATGCAATGATGACAAAAAAAATGACTCGCTATCCCCCTTACCCCCGTCACTGTCCATTTCTTGTTTTTAAAGGATGATAGAAGTGCTACACCTGGTGGAGAGAGGTTGTAAGACAGAAATAGTTGCTTTGTGCGTGCAGTACGCTACGACATGACACATCACGATGTAAAGGAGGGTCCGTTTTATCAACTTTTGTCCAATACTATAGAGCCATTACCATGTCGATCAACGCTTGAATAGAAACCTAGTTCACACCCCCAATTTTGATGTCAACACAGTCGCTACAATCCCATTAGTTTTCTTTGTAGCCTCGTTTGAATGTTGCGGTTGCGCACATTTGTACGGATGGGGTGAGTTTACGCTAGCTAGCTAACCAGCAGGCTTTGTAGCCATGGATTGTGCACCTTCCATTGTTTAGCTAAGTAGCTGGCGGATGTTTTCCTTCTGAAACCAGGGCAGGGGAAAGCAACATTCACCTCCACATAGGCTGCGTTCATTAATATCTATACTGAATGAAGCACTTCAGGGACCTCATGTGCACCCTTACATTTTACACTTCATTTAAGGGGGGAAATCCCTTCAGAATGTTTTGTGTAACTGACTAAAAGTTAAGCAATAACTTCAAGATGTTTTATGCAACTGCAGCAGGTAGCCTAGTGGTTAGAGCGTTGGACTAGTAACCGAAAGGTTGCAAGATCGAATCCCCGAGCGGACAATTTTTTTTTTTAAATAAAAAAATCTGTCGTTCGTTCGGCCCTGAACAAGGCAGTTAACCCACTGTTCCTAGACCGTCATTAAAAATAAGAACATGTTCTTAACTGACTTGCCTAGTTAAATAAAACATTTAAAAACCGGGCCCAAGTCCTCGGTGAAGCTCTCTTTAACCGATTAGGCCACATTGTTTCTGGCACATCAGCTGCTGCAGAACAATCATTATGAGGACTGGGAGTGGAGACCAGGCAGCGGGGTCCGTCAGTGGAGTGGAGACCAGGCAGCAGGGTCCGTCAGTGGAGACCAGGCAGCGGGGTCCGTCAGTGGAGACCAGGCAGCGGGGTCCGTCAGTGGAGACCAGGCAGCGGGGTCCGTCAGTGGAGACCAGGCAGCGGGGTCCGTCAGTGGAGACCAGGCAGCGGGGTCCGTCAGTGGAGACCAGGCAGCGGGGTCCGTCAGTGGAGACCAGGCAGCGGGGTCCGTCAGTGGAGACCAGGCAGCGGGTCCGTCAGTGGAGACCAGGCAGCGGGGTCCGTCAGTGGAGACCAGGCAGCGTGGTCCGTCAGTGGAGACCAGGCAGCGGGGTCCGTCAGTGGAGACCAGGCAGCGGGGTCCGTCAGTGCTAACTCAGAGTCTGTGAGTTTCTTAATGCTGCTGTACCAACTCATGGATACTAGGGTGGCTGGGGGACAGTTGTCCTAACCAACTCATGGATACTAGGGTGGCTGGGGGACAGTTGTCCTAACCAACTCATGGATACTAGGGTGGCTGGGGGACAGTTGTCCTAACCAACTCATGGATACTAGGGTGGCTGGGGGACAGTTGTCCTAACCAACTCATGGATACTAGGGTGGCTGGGGGACAGTTGTCCTAACCAACTCATGGATACTAGGGTGGCTGGGGGACAGTTGTCCTAACCAACTCATGGATACTAGGGTGGCTGGGGGACAGTTGTCCTAACCAACTCATGGATACTAGGGTGGCTGGGGGACAGTTGTCCTAACCAACTCATGGATACTAGGGTGGCTGGGGGACAGTTGTCCTAACCAACTCATGGATACTAGGGTGGCTGGGGGACAGTTGTCCTAACCAACTCATGGATACTAGGGTGGCTGGGGGACAGTTGTCCTAACCAACTCATGGATACTAGGGTGGCTGGGGGACAGTTGTCCTAACCAACTCATGAATACTAGGGTGGCTGGGGGGGGGGGGGGGCAGTTGTCCTAACCAACTCATGGATACTAGGGTGGCTGGGGGGGGGGGGGGCAGTTGTCCTAACCAACTCATGGATACTAGGGTGGCTGGGGGACAGTTGTCCTAACCAACTCATGGATACTAGGGTTGCTGAGGGACAGTTGTCCTAACCAACTCATGGATACTAGGGTGGCTGGGGGGGGACAGTTGTCCTAACCAACTCATGGATACTAGGGTAGCTGGGGGACGGTTGTCATAACTTCCAAAATACCAGCCAAGCTCTGCTCCTGAACCAAGCTGAAGGGAGGATGATCTCAATATACAACCAGACCCAGTGTTCACCCTCCGCTGCCCAGCTTTAGATTAAATTACAATTAGTGTATTACATCATAGGGTTCTAAATGTCAAGTGAACGTAGCGATATTTCCAAGTTCTAGAATCAGCTCTTTATTCCGTGTTAAAGAACATTCCGAGAGAGAGAGACAGAGGCCTGGGAAAAGACTAGCATTTGATTAGAACTCATTTTTTACCTTGGCAGCATCCCAAATGGCACCCTATTCCCTATATTAAAGCTCTGGTCAAAAATGGTGCAATAAATAGGGAGACAATTGGGACAAAGCCCTTGAAAGCCTCTATTCAAGGGCTCCATATTGGATTTAGTAGAAGCAGGGTGAAAAATGATCTGATGGTTGCCAGTGGCAGCCTCGCAGAGGGAGAGGATATCCCTGATAGCAGCATAGCCTGGGCTTTGGAAGGGGCTGTGTGTAACGCAGCATTTCAAATCATTCAAACAGAACAAACCCCTTCAAACAGGACTAGAGGCTTTAGCTTACAGCCCGCTCAGCATTAAGAGATATCCCGAAAACATTCAGAAGTGGATTTCATTTCATTTCACACGAGCCCTATTATTTCTTTAGTCTGTAGTTCTGTAAAACCAAGGCCGTGTTATGATGATAGTCTACTCCAGACATACAGTGCCAGTCAAACGTTTGGACACACCTACTCATTCAAGGGCTTTCTTGCCAAGAGTGTGCAAAGCTGTCATCAAGGCAAAAGGGTGGCTACTTCGAAGGATCTCAAATATATTTTGATTTGTTTAACACTGTTTTGGTTACTACATGATTCCATGTGTTATTTCATAGTTTTGATGTCATAAACTATTATAACAATAGTAAAAATAAAATAACGACCTTGGAATGAGTAGGTGTGTCCAAACTTTTGACTGGTCCTGTATACAACGGCTTAGGATTGTTGCTTGTATTCATTCAGCTAAATCTCTCTCTCTATATAACTCAACATAAGCCTTGTACTGTTTCTCTTCAACAAAGAAGTGTGTGATCAGTGATGAACACACTTTCATCCAGGTTTTATTTATTAATTTACATCAACGACCTGGGGAATAGTTACAGGGGTGAAGAATGAGCCAATTGGGAACTGGGGATGACTAGGTGACCGTGATGGTATGTGGGCCAGATTGGGAATTTAGCCAGGACACCACGGTTAATACCCCTACTCTTATGATAAGTGTCACGGGATCTTTAGTGACCACAGAGAGTCGTGACACCCATTTAACATCCCATCAAAAAGACAGCACCCTGTGACTGTCCCCAATCACTGCCCTGGGGAATTGGGATATTATTATTTTCAGCCCAGAGGAAAGAGTTCCTCCTACTAGCCTTCCAACACCACTTCCAGCATCTGGTCTCCCATCCACAGACCAACCAGAACCGACCCTGCTTATCTTCAGTGGCAAGCCAGCAGTGGGATGCAGGGTGGTATGGTTCAATTACAATATAGTCACATTTAGCATCAAATGCTGTAACAAATACAGCCAGCACTAAAACAAACCAACCAGCCAGCCTCCTCACCTGATTGTGGAAGTTGAGCATGGTGGTGGTCTCTATATCCTTCTTCCCCAGGATCTCCATCTTGACCGGCGACGAGGGGAACTTCCAGGAGAAGTAGTCCAGGAAGTCTGGCAGGTAGGAGGCCGCCCCGTGGATGATGCCCATGACGTAGTGAGCTGCCTGGGATGCCGTGTCCTCGCTGAAGGCTAGGGTAACAAACTCCTGGGCGAACTGCTGCATCTCCGCTGGAGACAGGGCCGAGAGCTCGCTGCAGTAGGCGTGTGCCACCAGGGCTCCACCGTTGGGTTGATCCTCTACGTGGATGAAGCGGGCGAACTCCAGGTTCTCAAAGCCAGGCTGGGGGCACCGTGGCTGGGGGATCTGGAGGGGGGATGTCATGGGGGAAGCTGGGTCCCAACTACTAATGCTACTGCTACTGCTATTGCTGCTGCTCCATAGGGGCTTGGAGAGGGACAGAGTTGGAGAGGGGCTGCAGCAGTTCTCCTGCTTGATGGATGAGGTGGTGGAGGTGTGGTGGTGGTGGACGGGGAGCGGGGGTTTGAACTCTGTGTGGCCGTGGTGGTGGTGGTGGTGGGGCTGTTGTTTGGAGGCCAGGCCTGCATGGAGCTCAGAGAGGAGACCAGCACACACGGTCTGGCTGGACCTGCTGTACATCTTGGGACGTTTCCACTTCTCCTTCTCTCTCTCACTCTCTTTGTGTTTCTTCTTCTTCTTCTTCTTCACCTTTTTAATCTGGAGCTCCTCTGAGGTGATTTGGGGTTTCTGCTTGTCTAGAGAGAGAGAGGAGGGGAGGAGAGAGGGGGGAGCAGGGAGGGGAGCAGGGAGGGGAAGAGAGAGAGAGGGGAGGAGAGAGGGGGGAGCAGGGAGGGGAGAGAGGGGGGGGGCAGAGAGAGAGAGAGGGGAGGAGAGATGGAAAAATATTTTTAATAAAAGAGCTGTGAAGAACACCTGCATGCAGATTCACTACTACCCAGAGCATGTCTGGAATCTAGAGAGAGAGAGATGCACTACTACCCAGAGCATGTCTGGAATCTAGAGAGAGAGATGCACTACTACCCAGAGCATGTCTGGAATCTAGAGAGAGATACACTACTACCCAGAGCATGTCTGGAATCTAGAGAATCAATGAGCAGAGGAGAGGAGGAAGAGAGGCAGCTCTGGTTGAGGAACAACTACTTCCATCAATACATGAAGACCTTCATTAGCCTTGTATTATAACCATGGTCCCAACTATAGGCCTCACTGCTTCAGCCAACTCCTCTGACTACTGACACGTGGCATGATTATATTACCACCCAAAAGGAGCAAATCAACTGGGCTTATAATTAGACACAGAGGACAACGTAGTAATTATTACGATTGAATTACAGTAACCAGAAAGCTTGGACACCGCTGTTAGAAAACTGTAATAAACTGGATTCAGTCCAGGGGGTGGAACTGGGGAGCAGCCGCAGCAGTCCAGGGGGTGGAACAGGGGAGCAGCCACGGCAGTCCAGGGGGTGGAACTGGGGACCAGCAGTCCAGGGGGTGGAACAGGGGAGCAGCCGCGGCAGTCCAGGGGGTGGAACTGGGGAGCAGCAGTCCAGGGGGTGGAACTGGGGAGCAGCAGTCCAGGGGGTGGAACAGGGGAGCAGCCGCAGCAGTCCAGGGGGTGGAACAGGGGAGCAGCAGTCCAGGGGGTGGAACAGGGGAGCAGCAGTCCAGGGGGTGGAACAGGGGAGCAGCAGTCCAGGGGGTGGAACAGGGGAGCAGCAGTCCAGGGGGTGGAACTGGGGAGCAGCAGTCCAGGGGGTGGAACTGGGGAGCAGCCGCGGCAGTCCAGGGGGTGGAACTGGGGAGCAGCCGCAGCAGTCCAGGGGGTGGAACTGGGAAGAGCCGCAGCAGTCCAGGGGGTGGAACAGGGAAGCAGCCGCAGCCGCAGCAGTCCAGGGGGTGGAACTGGGAAGAGCCGCAGCAGTATACATCCCAAATGACACCATAGTCCCTGTTTAGTGCACTACTTTTGACCATGGCCAGATTGTGGCATTTGGGACAGAGCCACTGTAGGCGGGGCCGTTTGGCATCTCATCAGAAACATTACTGTGCAGCCGTATTCATTGATCTGGCCAAGGCTTTCGACTCTGTCAATCACCATATCCTCATCGGCAGACTCGACAGCCTTGGTTTCTCAAATGATTGCCTCGCCTGGTTCACCAACTACTTCTCTGATAGAGTTCAGTGTGTCAAATCGGAGGGTCTGCTGTCCGGACCTCTGGCAGTCTCTATGGGGGTGCCACAGGGTTCAATTCTTGGACCGACTCTCTTCTCTGTATACATCAATGAGGTCGCTCTTGCTGCTGGTGAGTCCCTGATCCACCTCTACGCAGACGACACCATTCTGTATACTTCCGGCCCTTCTTTGGACACTGTGTTAACAACCCTCCAGGCAAGCTTCAATGCCATACAACTCTCCTTCCGTGGCCTCCAATTGCTCTTAAATACAAGTAAAACTAAATGCATGCTCTTCAACCGATCGCTACCTGCACCTACCCGCCTGTCCAACATCACTACTCTGGACGGCTCTGACTTAGAATACGTGGACAACTACAAATACTTAGGTGTCTGGTTAGACTGTAAACTCTCCTTCCAGACCCATATCAAACATCTCCAATCCAAAGTTAAATCTAGAATTGGCTTCCTATTTCGCAACAAAGCATCCTTCACTCATGCTGCCAAACATACCCTTGTAAAACTGACCATCCTACCAATCCTCGACTTTGGCGATGTCATTTACAAAATAGCCTCCAATACCCTACTCAACAAATTGGATGCAGTCTATCACAGTGCAATCCGTTTTATCACCAAAGCCCCATATACTACCCACCATTGCGACCTGTACGCTCTCGTTGGCTGGCCCTCGCTTCATACTCGTCGCCAAACCCACTGGCTCCATGTCATCTACAAGACCCTGCTAGGTAAAGTCCCCCCTTATCTCAGCTCGCTGGTCACCATAGCATCTCCCACCTGTAGCACACGCTCCAGCAGGTATATCTCTCTAGTCACCCCCAAAACCAATTCTTTCTTTGGCCGCCTCTCCTTCCAGTTCTCTGCTGCCAATGACTGGAACGAACTACAAAAATCTCTGAAACTGGAAACACTTATCTCCCTCACTAGCTTTAAGCACCAACTGTCAGAGCAGCTCACAGATTACTGCACCTGTACATAGCCCACCTATAATTTAGCCCAAACAACTACCTCTTTCCCAACTGTATTACATTTTTATTTATTTATTTATTTTGCTGCTTTGCACCCCATTATTTTTTATTTCTACTTTGCACATTCTTCCATTGCAAAACTACCATTCCAGTATTTTACTTGCTATATTGTACTTACTTTGCCATCATGGCCTTTTTTGCCTTTACCTCCCTTCTCACCTCATTTGCTCACATTGTATATAGACTTGTTTATACTGCATTATTGACTGTATGTTTGTTTTTACTCCATGTGTAACTCTGTGTCGTTTTATCTGTCGAACTGCTTTGCTTTATCTTGGCCAGGTCGCAATTGTAAATGAGAACTTGTTCTCAACTTGCCTACCTGGTTAAATAAAGGTGTTCTCAACTAGCCTACCTGGTTAAATAAAGGTTAAAAAAATAAAAAAAATATTTAAAAAAATCAGAACCAGAGCAGTCTAACGTTTTCAGATCACCAGCCAAATGACCCGTTGTTACCTGCCTGCTGCTACCTGTGGGAAGCAGCTCTTTAAGAGCAGCCAAAATAACAGCCTGATACGTGATCTCCATGCTCTGCTCTCTTTAGTCTCTGTACAAGACTAACCAGCTTCTACCCCCAAGTCTGAAGACTCCTGAATATCTAATCAAATGGCTACCCAGACTATTTGCATTGCCCCCCCCCCCCTCTTCTACACTGCTGCTACTCTCTGTTATTATCTATGCATAGACACTTTAATAACTCTACCCACATGTACATATTACCTAACTAACAGGTGCCCCTGCACATTGACTCTGTACCGGTACCCCCTGTATATAGTCTCCACATTGACTCTGTACCGGTACCCCCTGTATACAGTCTCCACATTGACTCTGTACCGGTACCCCCTGTACATAGTCTCCACATTGACTCTGTACTGGTACCCCTGTATATAGCCTCCACATTGACTCTGTACCGGTACCCCCTGTATACAGTCTCCACATTGACTCTGTACCGGTACCCCTGTATACAGCCTCCACATTGACTCTGTACCGGTACCCCCTGTATACAGTCTCCACATTGACTCTGTACCGGTACCCCTGTATACAGCCTCCACATTGACTCTGTACCGGTACCCCTGTATACAGCCTCCACATTGACTCTGTACCGGTACCCCCTGTACATAGTCTCCACATTGACTCTGTACCGGTACCCCTGTATACAGTCTCCACATTGACTCTGTACTGGTACCCCCTGTATACAGCCTCCACATTGACTCTGTACCGGTACCCCCTGTATACAGCCTCCACATTGACTCTGTACCGGTACCCCCTGTATACAGTCTCCACATTGACTCTGTACCGGTACCCCCTGTATACAGTCTCCACATTGACTCTGTACCGGTACCCCTGTATATAGCCTCCACATTGACTCTGTACCGGTACCCCCTGTATACAGCCTCCACATTGACTCTGTACCGGTACCCCCTGTATACAGTCTCCACATTGACTCTGTACCGGTACCTCCTGTATACAGCCTCACTATTGTTATTTTACTGCTGCTCTTTAATTATGTTCTTTTTATTAGGTTTGATTTGATTGGGAGTCCCATAGGAGTCCCATAAGAGTCCCATAAGAGTCCCATCGGGAGGCACAGTTGGCCCAGCGTCATCCGGGTTCGGCTGGTAGAGGCCTCATTGTAAATAAGAATTTGTTCTTAACTGATTTGCCAAGTTAAATATAATCAAAAATATCTGTTAATACTTCAAATGTAAATAATTAGTGGCTGCTTTTCAGAAATGACATCAAGGTTGTGACTGGAAAAAGAACAAAGACATGGAACAAAATATTGAAAACACTGAGTATTAGAGGGAACATGTTACCGGCTGTCAAAGTCCACACCAGAACTTGTGATGGTAAAAAATATTTTAAAAATAAAAAAGGTTTTTATTGATAGTTACATACTGCGATATGGACGACATTATATAGATACTTTGACTCCAAGTATCGATTTGTAAAAAATATTTAAGAAAAAACGGTATTTTTCATCGTAGAGCTCGTTCTCCTTTTTAAATAGTGAGTCAACATGTTTTCAGCACCATTTCCATGACTGATGACTCATTTTCTCATCTCTCCACAGCAGACATATTGTGAGCAATATGTTTAACATTAAATCACAATCTTGGCCAGGTCGCAGTTGTGAATGAGAACTTGTTCTCAACTAGCTTTCCTGGTTAAATTAAAAGGTGAAAAATGTTCGGTTTTTTTGTGTTTTTTTTAAATATATATAGAATTGTGAAAGTCCCAATGCATACACTTTAAATAATGCCACCTTAATGTTTACATATCTTACAATACTCATATCATATGTATATACTGTATTTTATACCATCCATTGCATCTTGCCTGTGCCGCTCAGCCATCGATCATCCATATATTTATATGTACATATTGTCATTCACCCTTTTAGATGTGTGTATTAGGTAGCTGGAGAACGGTTAGATATTACTGCACAGTCGGAACCAGAAGCACAAGCATTTCTCTACACTCGCATTAACATCTGCTAACCGTGTGTATGTGACCATTAACATCTGCTAACCGTGTGTATGTGACCATTAACATCTGCTAACCGTGTGTATGTGACCATTAACATCTGCTAACCATGTGTATGTGACCATTAACATCTGCTAACCATGTGTATGTGACCATTAACATCTGCTAACCGTGTGTATGTGACCATTAACATCTGCTAACCATGTGTATGTGACCATTAACATCTGCTAACCGTGTGTATGTGACCATTAACATCTGCTAACCATGTGTATGTGACCATTAACATCTGCTAACCGTGTGTATGTGACCATTAACATCTGCTAACCGTGTGTATGTGACCATTAACATCTGCTAACCGTGTGTATGTGACCATTAACATCTGCTAACTGTGTGTATGTGACCATTAACATCTGCTAACCATGTGTATGTGACCATTAACATCTGCTAACCATGTGTATGTGACCATTAACATCTGCTAACCATGTGTATGTGACCAATAAAATTATTTGAGTGTATCGACACCTCAGTATCGTGTTGATATAGTATAGTGAGGTCACTGGCAATTCAGCACCTCAATATTGAGTCATATATATTTGTATGTTCTGCTGGTTGTGTGTGGACTGACTTCTCCACTACACACATCAACAAAAGCACCCAGCCATAAGATCCAGCTCGACTGCCCTTTAAAGTAGACAGCACAGCTAAAGGCCTGCGGTTGGTTGTCTGATCCGTCACAAACACCCTGCCACGCCCAAACATTCACAGACACATATGCCACTCCTCTGTGGCATAATAATAGTACAACAACAACAACAACAACAACAACATGATATGTAGGTATACAGGTAACTGACAAAATAAAGGAAACACCAACATTGTATGTCAAAGGGCACTGGGCCACCACGAGCCGCCAGAACAGCTTCAATGTGCCTTGGCATAGATTCTACAAGGGGCTGGAACCAAACATTACATCATTTGCTGTTTTGTTGATGGAGGTGGAAAACGCTGTCTCAGTCACCGCTTCAGAATCTCCCGTAAGTGATGAACTAGGTTGAGATGTGGTGACTGGAATATGGTGAAACCTTAGATCTGGTGACAGACGGCAGGGGAATATGGTGACAGACAGGGGAATATGGAGAAACGTCAGATCTGGTGACAGACGGCAGGGGAATATGGTGGAACGTCAGATCTGGTGACAGACGGCAGGGGAATATGGTGACAGACGGCAGGGGAATATGGTGACAGACGGCAGGGGACTATGGTGACAGACGGCAGGGGACTATGGTGACAGACGGCAGGGGACTATGGTGACAGACGGCAGGGGAATATGGTGACAGACGGCAGGGGAATATGGTGACAGACAGGGGAATATGGAGAAACGTCAGATCTGGTGACAGACGGCAGGGGAATATGGTGGAACGTCAGATCTGGTGACAGACGGCAGGGGAATATGGTGACAGACGGCAGGGGAATATGGTGACAGACGGCAGGGGACTATGGTGACAGACGGCAGGGGACTATGGTGACAGACGGCAGGGGACTATGGTGACAGACGGCAGGGGAATATGGTGACAGACGGCAGGGGAATATGGTGACAGACGGCAGGGGAATATGGTGACAGACGGCAGGTGAATATGGAGAAAAGTCAGCAAGTTGAGCTGCGTTCGTCACTGAAGCTCCTGCCGAACGAGCCCCAACAAATCACCCCTCTTTCAGAGTCCCAGAGATCTCTTCTTCTATCCACGGTAGTCAAAATAACAGGCGACTGGGCCTGGACAGCACTTTTAAACATGACCCTAAGCACCATGGGATGTTAATTCCACACCTGTATGGAAACATTGTATCCCTCATTTACTCAAGTGTTTCCTTGATTTTGGCAGTTACCAGTAGATTTGTATACATGGTAGCGACTAGTCCGAGCCTGTGGTTATTCTGGTACGCGTGTTGCTCACGCGTGATGCGTGTGCATATATGGCAGGATGGTGTAGCTAGGAGCACATGGCTGTCAGAACAGGGGAGCCTGCTACAGTGACATGGCCTGGTTCAGAGGAGCTGCTGCTTCACTATAGCCCCAACACACACGCCTCTGGAGCACGTTCACCACCATATGACAGGATACACACACACAGAGAGAGAGAGCGCGAGAGACACACAGAGAGAGAGAGAGAGAGAGAGAGAGAGTGAGAGAGACACAGAGAGAGAGTGAGCGACACAGAGAGAGGGGGGGGAGCAGGAGAAAAACAGAGTGAGCGAGGCAGTGTATTATACTGTGATGCTGTTAATCCACAGAGCTCTAGCTCCCCCCCCCCTCCCCTCACCCCTCTCTCCACTCAACCATTTTACAAGTAGGACAGCAGGCCAGACAGTTATTCAAACCATGATCTGTGTGTGAGACAGGGGTCAGATGTGTCTAAACAGACACAGAGTCAGAGTTTATCAAAACGGCGCTTAGGTGGTGGGCGTGGCAACGGTCGGCGCTGCTGAATTTGAAAGGGCCCCATCTTGACGATGTAGATTTGTTTATGTTTTTTTAAAGCATCTTTAAGACAATTTCCTGCAATTCTATACATTTCTCCATGGCAAATGCTTTGTTTGTTTAACTCAAACAGAAAATCAATACTGCTAAATTTATAGTTTTTTAAATTTTCTATACTCCCTGACTGTCTAGCTTTTATTTTGGCGATGTTCGTTCTCAAACATATAATGAAAACATTAAGGGTCCATTATAATTTCATACTTTGTGATGGGTTTCAGTTATAAATTCACACTGAAAAGCGTTTTTCCATCTCAAAAACAGATTTTTGGGACTTCAGGCGGCCCGCCCAAGGATTTCAATGACAGGAAACACCCTGCCAGTACACACAGAGAGAGCATGTGCCTCACAGCTGGAGAGGACATACAACCAGCCCCTAAAGTGTATAATCCACTGAATGTTATGAAACAAACAGTACAAATAGTGTAAGACAGAGACAAACAGAAACAGAATGGGAGAGGGAGAGGGTTTAATGTGACTCATAGTAGACTAGGAGAGCTCAGCAGTAGCTAGAATGCTCTGGGTTTCCCCCCAGCAGCTCCCAGTACTACACCACGGCTCAGTATCTCTACAGTCTAGGCTGCTAGCTCCTCACTAACAGGCCGCTGATGACCTAATCTAGGACAAGCTGACGCTCAGACTACGTATTACAGAGACTGAGTTAGCTGTGCATACAAACAAACCTCCAGTGTCACAGTGCATCGTCTAGTTATCTAGGCCAATCTGCCTGCACCCAAAACACCCGTTATAAACACAGAGAGAGAAACCGATAGTCAGCTGGAAAAGCCTGCAGGAAGTGTAGAAATATGATAGACTCATTTTGAATGCACACAAAGCAAGTGCTAAATATTTGCTCAAGGAGTACAGTTTTGTTCAAACATAATTAATTCCCGAGGAGAGGCGCATGACATTGAGAACACAGTTTCCCCCTGCACAGCATCAGTTTCCCTCTGCACAGCATCAGTTTCCCCCTGCAGAGCATCAGTTTCCCCCTGCAGAGCATCAGTTTCCCCCTGCACAGCATCTACACAGCATCAGTTTCCCCCTGCACAGCATCTACACAGCATCAGTTTCCCCCTGCACAGCGTCAGTTTCCCCCTGCACAGCATCAGTTTCCCCCTGCACAGCATCTACACAGCGTCAGTTTCCCCCTGCACAGCATCAGTTTCCCCCTGCACAGCATCAGTTTCCCCCTGCACAGCATCAGTTTCCCCCTGCACAGCATCAGTTTCCCCCTGCACAGCATCAGTTTCCCCCTGCACAGCATCTACACAGCATCAGTTTCCCCCTGCACAGCATCAGTTTCCCCCTGCACAGCGGAAGCAGCATTTGACAGAGCACCAAACAATGCCACTGAAATTCCAAAATGTTTCCAAAGTTCCAAAATGGTAGAAATTGATCAACACCCTACAGCCACATGAATGGAACTGACAGTGTGTGTGTGTGTTCCAAAATCCACAGTAAAATGTAAAATCAGTGGTGGGGGTGAAGAAGAGGAAGTCAATTAGCTGTGTTGTCACAGCCTGGGCTTGACTGCTGAATGCAAACATCCCTGGATGATTACCAGACTGACACAGTCTGTCTGTCTAGTGGTGACATACTGACAGTCTGTCTAGGGCCTATATTACCCAGAGACCACTTAAAACACAGACACACAGTTGATGACAAACATCCTCAAAGCTCAGTGTGAATATAACACGTAAGCAGCCATGTTCTTCCTGTTGATTTCCAATTGTTGTTTTTCCTTTGAATCCTACTTCTCTTTCTCCGCCATGACACAGCGCTGATCCTCAACACACGAGGCTCTCAGTGGTGCGTACTGAGACCCCTCCTGTACTCCCTATTCATCCACGACTCCAACACCATGACACAGCGCTGATCCTCAACACACGGGGCTGTCAGTGGTGCGTACTGAGACCCCTCCTGTACTCCCTGTTCATCCACGACTCCAACACCATGACACAGTGCTGATCCTCAACACGGGGCTCTCAGTGGTGCGTACTGAGACCCCTCCTGTACTCCCTGTTCACCCACGACTGCGTGGCGGCGCACGACTCCAACACCATTAAGTTTGGGTCGAGACGAGCACGCCCCCAGAACACCGATGAGACAGCCTATAGGGAGGAGGTAAGTGACCTGGCAGTGTGGTGCCAAGACAACCTCACCCGCAACGTCAGCAAGACAAAGGAAATGGAGGGCCGAGCACGCCCCCATTCTCATCGACTGGAGTGGAGCGGGTCGAGACGAGCACGCCCCCATTCTCATCGACGGGAGTGGAGCGGGTCGAGACGAGCACGCCCCCATTCTCATCGACGGGAGTGGAGCGAGCACGCCCCCATTCTCATCGACGGGAGTGGAGCGGGTCGAGACGAGCACGCCCCCATTCTCATCGACGGGAGTGGAGCGGGTCGAGACGAGCACGCCCCCATTCTCATCGACGGGAGTGGAGCGGGTCGAGATGAGCACGCCCCCATTCTCATCGACGGGAGTGGAGCGGGTCGAGACGAGCATGCCCCCATTCTCATCGACGGGAGTGGAGCGGGTCGAGACGAGCACGCCCCCATTCTCATCGACGGGAGTGGAGCGGGTCGAGACGAGCACGCCCCCATTCTCATCGACGGGAGTGGAGCGGGTCGAGACGAGCACGCCCCCATTCTCATCGACGGGAGTGGGTCGAGAACTTCAGTTTCTTCTGTGTCAACATCACTAAGGAATTATCATGGTCCTCACACACCAACCCAGTCGTGAAGAAGGCACGACAACAGAGGCTGAAAAGATTTGGCACGGGTCCTCAGATCCTCAACAAGTTCTACAGCTGCACCACAGAGAGCATCTTGGCTGGCTGGATCACCGCCTGGTATGGCAACAGCTTGGCAATCCGACCGCAAGGCTCTACAGAGGGTAATGCTCTACAGAGGGTAGTGCTCTACAGAGGGTAAGGCTCTACAGAGGGTAAGGCTCTACAGAGGGTAAGGCTCTACAGAGGGTAAGGCTCTACAGAGGGTAAGGCTCTACAGAGGGTAAGGCTCTACAGAGGGTAAGGCTCTACAGAGGGTAAGGCTCTACAGAGGGCAGTGCTCTACAGAGGGCAGTGCTCTACAGAGGGCAGTGCTCTACAGAGGGCAGTGCTCTACAGAGGGCAGTGCTCTACAGAGGGCAGTGCTCTACAGAGGGCAGTGCTCTACAGAGGGCAGTATAGTATAACATATAGAAACACACTACATAACATATAGAAACACACTACATAACATATAGAAACACACTACATAACATATAGAAACACACTACATAACATATAGAAACACACTACATAACATATAGAAACACACTACATAACATATAGAAACACACTACATAACATACATAAACACACTACATAACATATAGAAACACACTACATAACATAGTGACTGTACTGAAGACTGCTAGTTGGTATTAGCAGAGGCTCCCTCCTAGGTCTCCCTCCTGCTAGGACTGATCAGCACCACACAGGAAGGGCAGCCTGCTCCATTTCCTGTCCCCAGTCAGAGGGACAGACACAGGCCTGAGACTCCCAGCTCAGCCTCTCACACAGAGAACAGGCTCAGTCACACTGCAGTGCAGCAGTAGTAGTAGCAGTATTCACCACACTATGAAAATTAATACTCACTATCCTACACATTCTGCCGTGGATTCTGCTGTCTGAGTGACTCAAACATCACAACACCACAGAGGGCACCATGCCATGACAAACACACTCCTCTGAAAGCACCATTTTTAAAATGGGAGATTCTCCCTGACTGTCTAGCTTTTATTTTGGTGATTGTTAGTTCACAAATATGATCTTATTCTTTTTTTAAATAGCTTATCTTTTTTTAACCTTTTGAACATACTGTAGATGGCCTGAAAAAACACACTTCAGCGACTCGCCCAACTATTTTCTGTGTGTGTGTGTGTGTGTGTGTGTGTGTGTGTGTGTGTGTGTGTGTGTGCGTGTACACAAGGGGCAAAAGAGAGGGAAATCTGAGTCTGTGTTGCCTTGCTGCGATAGTCAAGCTCCTCACTGTTAGTCCTCAGCTGGGGTGTAGAGCCATGACCTTTACAGCAGACTGGTGTTGTGCTGAAAGACTCTGCCTGACACACACAATCAGTGTAGTGGTCATATTGATAGAGGGGGCTGGGGTACAGTATTAAGAACAGTCAGACACACACACACAGTCAGTGTAGTGGTCATATTGATAGAGGGGGCTGGGGTACAGTATTAAGAACAGTCAGACACACACACACAGTCAGTGTAGTGGTCATATTGATAGAGGGGGCTGGGGTACAGTATTAAGAACAGTCAGACACACACACACAGTCAGTGTAGTGGTCATATTGATAGAGGGGGCTGGGGTACAGTATTAAGAGCAGTCAGACACACACAGAAAGAGGGGTCAGGGCCACTGTACTAAGCAGACCACCAGTCATAGTGTTAGGACTGTGTACAGGTCTGTCCAACGGTGCAAATAATTCAGCACAGCCAACAATATACTGGCTACCTCTTTCAGCATGTTAACCAGAGTAATACACAGTGCCCTCTGCTAACACACACACCAGAAATTCATTTGTTGACTTTTGAATGTGCATACACACATACACTGTTGGGTGTGTGAACATATTGGTACACTGGTATGGCTGAAGGACAGACAGGTATAAATAGCACCAGAGTAAACTGATACAGACCTCTGCTCTGTCAGCCTCACGTCACATTAACACAACACCCGCTGACTGGCTGGGAGGCTTCCCTCTGACTCCACCACCGGCTGGGAGGCTTCCCTCTGACTCCACCACCGGCTCGGAGGCTGGGAGGCTTCCCTCTGACTCCACCACCGACTGGCTGGCTGGGAGGCTTCCCTCTGACTCCACCACCGACTGACTGGCTGGGAGGCTTCCCTCTGACTCCACCACCGACTGACTGGCTGGGAGGCTTCCCTCTGACTCCACCACCGACTGACTGGCTGGGAGGCTTCCCTCTGACTCCACCACCGACTGACTGGCTGGGAGGCTTCCCTCTGACTCCACCACCGACTGACTGGCTGGGAGGCTTCCCTCTGACTCCACCACCGACTGACTGGCTGGGAGGCTTCCCTCTGACTCCACCACTGACTGGCTGACTGACTAGCTGTCTGGACATTGAGCGATCGTTTTACAGACATGGGAAGCCACTCTAACAGTCTAAATAAATAAAACTCTGGCTGCCCGGCACGCTGCCCGACTCGCTGGATCATGTCATGGGCATTGTGTAAGGTCAGGAAAATGGCAGCAGGGTCTTGGCAGTTCATTCCCACCACACCAGTCATTACAGCCTATTTAAAAGCAGGTTGAGGAGAGGGCACGCTGCTAGGTAAAAGACAGATGCAGCTACCACTGATAATATAGCACAATTATTACATCATTATTGCTATTACACAACTATGAATAATTTGGCAGCACTTAGGCCAGTCTGTCACAGATATATAGGACAACATCAGATATGAATAGCTTAGGCTGGCTCACAGTGGGTCAAATGTGGTCAAAACATACGTTGATTCACATGGGGGGAGAGAGAGACCGAGAGAGAGAGAGAGGGAGAGAGACAGAGAGAGAGACAGAGAGAGAGACAGAGAGAGAGACAGAGAGAGAGAGAGGGAGAGAAAGCGACCGAGAGAGAGAGAACGAGAGAGAGAGAGAGAGAGAGAGAGAGAGAGAGAGGGAGAGAAAGCGACCGAGAGAGAGAGAACGAGAGAGAGAGAGAGAGAGAGAGAGAGAGAGAGAGAGAGAGAGAGAGAGAGAGACAGAGGGAGAGAGGGAGAGAGGGAGAGAGGGAGAGAGGGAGACCGAGAGAGAGATGGAGACCGAGAGAGAGAGAGAGATGGAGGGAGACCGAGAGCGAGAGAGAGGGAGACAGAGAGATGGAGAGAGAGAGAGAGAGAGAAACAGAGAGAGAGAGAGAGAGAGAGAGAGATAGAAGGGGAATCATAAGACAGCCATCTGTCTCAGCTAAACTCTGAATTGGAGAACAGGAGTCTGTTTGTGTGACTGAACCATCTAGTGAACACAGCCTACTCTCAGGGCCCCTTCCTCCCAAATAGCACCCTATTCCCTATATAGTGCACTACCCTGGTCAGAAGCACTATAAAGGGAATAGCGTGCCATTAGGGATCAGCCAACTCTCTGCCTGAGCCAGAACCATCGCTTCAGCAGCTGTTCCAGTTAAAGGCTTTAGTCACAGGCTGAGTATTTTGGACCCTGGTTCTAGCCCTGCCACTCTGGGCCCTGGTTACAGCCTAGCCCTGCCACTCTGGGCCCTGGTTACAGCCTAGCCCTGCCACTCTGGGCCCTGGTTACAGCCTAGCCCTGCCACTCTGGGCCCTGGTTACAGCCTAGCCCTGCCACTCTGGGCCCTGGTTACAGCCTAGCCCTGCCACTCTGGGCCCTGGTTACAGCCTAGCCCTGCCACTCTGGGCCCTGGTTACAGCCTAGCCCTGCCACTCTGGGCCCTGGTTACAGCCTAGCCCTGCCACTCTGGGCCCTGGTTACAGCCCTGCCACACTGGGCCCTGGTTATAGCCCTGCCAAGGACATACTCTGGGCCCTGGTTATAGCCTAGCCCAGCCACGGACATACTCTGGGCCCTGGTTATAGCCTAGCCCAGCCAAGGACATACTCTGGGCCCTGGTTATAGCCTAGCCCAGCCAAGGAAATACTCTGGGTCCAAGGTATACGGCTAACTCGGGTCTGGAGTTTATCCTGGTCAGGTGATGAGGTAAAGTAAAACTCCTGTCCCTAACCAGTTTCCAGTTCTGATGCTCTAGGGGAGGCACCCTGCCTGTACAACAGTAAGGAGGAAACCCTGAATGTACAGTGCCTTGCGAAAGTATTCGGCCCCCTTGAACTTTGCGACCTTTTGCCACATTTCAGGCTTCAACATAAAGATATAAAACTGTATTTTTTTGTGAAGAATCAACAACAAGTGGGACACAATCATGAAGTGGAACGACATTTATTGGATATTTCAAACTTTTTTAACAAATCAAAAACTGAAAAATTGGGCGTGCAAAATTATTCAGCCCCTTTACTTTCAGTGCAGCAAACTCTCTCCAGAAGTTCAGTGAGGATCTCTGAATGATCCAATGTTGACCTAAATGACTAATGATGATAAATACAATCCACCTGTGTGTAATCAAGTCTCCGTATAAATGCACCTGCACTGTGATAGTCTCAGAGGTCCGTTAAAAGCGCAGAGAGCATCATGAAGAACAAGGAACACACTGTTGTGAAGAAGTTTAAAGCCGGATTTGGATACAAAAAGATTTCCCAAGCTTTAAACATCCCAAGGAGCACTGTGCAAGCGATAATATTGAAATGGAAGGAGTATCAGACCACTGCAAATCTACCAAGACCTGGCCGTCCCTCTAAACTTTCAGCTCATACAAGGAGAAGACTGATCAGAGACGCAGCCAAGAGGCCCATGATCACTCTGGATGAACTGCAGAGATCTACAGCTGAGGTGGGAGACTCTGTCCATAGGACAACAATCAGTCGTATATTGCACAAATCTAGCCTTTATGGAAGAGTGGCAAGAAGAAAGCCATTTCTTAAAGATATCCATAAAAAGTGCCGTTTAAAGTTTGCCACAAGCCACCTGGGAGACACACCAAACATGTGGAAGAAGGTGCTCTGGTCAGATGAAACCAAAATTGAACTTTTTGGCAACAATGCAAAACGTTATGTTTGGCGTAAAAGCAACACAGCTCATCACCCTGACCACACCATCCCCACTGTCAAACATGGTGGTGGCAGCATCATGGTTTGGGCCTGCTTTTCTTCAGCAGGGACAGGGAAGATGGTTAAAATTGATGGAAAGATGGATGGAGCCAAATACAGGACCATTCTAGAAGAAAACCTGATGGAGTCTGCAAAAGACCTGAGACTGGGACGGAGATTTGTCTTCCAACAAGACAATAATCCAAAACATAAAGCAAAATCTACAATGGAATGGTTCAAAAATAAACATATCCAGGTGTTAGAATGGCCAAGTCAAAGTCCAGACCTGAATCCAATCGAGAATCTGTGGAAAGAACTGAAAACTGCTGTTCACAAATGCTCTCCACCTCACTGAGCTCGAGCTGTTTCGCAAGGAGGAATGGGAAAAAATGTCAGTCTCTCGATGTGCAAAACTGATAGAGACATACCCCAAGCGACTTACAGCTGTAATCGCAGCAAAAGGTGGCGCTACAAAGTATTAACTTAAAGGGGCTGAATAATTTTGCACGCCCAATTTTTCAGTTTTTGAACTGTTAAAAAAGTTTGAAATATCCAATAAATGTCGTTCCACTTCATGATTGTGTCCCACTTGTTGTTGATTCTTCACAAATAAATACAGTTTTATATCTTTATGTTTGAAGCCTGAAATGTGGCAAAAGGTCGCAAAGTTCAAGGGGGCCGAATACTTTCGCAAGGCACTTTTGCTACTCTCTATACTGAGCTCTGGTCAACAGTGGTACACTAAACAGGGGCCATTTGAAACAACCATGTCACATCATTATCAACATACCTTTCTGAAGGAGCTTCACCTCTCCGTTCTCCCTCTTGATCTCATTCATCACTTTGTGTTTCTTCTTCTTCTTCGTCTTGTCCTTACTGGTGTGGTCTGAAAGAGAGGGGAAGACAGAGAGAAGTTAGGGTGAGGCCTTGAGGGTCCTTTCAGGAGAGGGGCAGGTTATGGTACAGTAGAAAGACTCACTCTCCACAGTAATTCAGCCTGCATCCTAAATGAGAAAGGGAATAGGGTGCCAAATGGCCCCGGTCTAGAGTAATGCAGAAGTGGCACCCTATCCCCTACATATGGAACCCTATTCCCTAATTGCCCGGTCTAGAGTAATGCAGAAATGGCACCCTATCCCCTACATATGGAACCCTATTCCCTAATGGCCCTGGTCTAGAATAATGCAGAAATGGCACCCTATCCCCTACATATGGAACCCTATTCCCTAATTGCCCGGTCTAGAGTAATGCAGAAATGGCACCCTATCCCCTACATATGGAACCCTATTCCCTAATGGCCCTGGTCTAGAATAATGAAGAAATGGCACCGTATTCCCTACATATGGAACCCTATTCCCTAATGGCCCTGGTCTAGAATAATGCAGAAATGGCACCGTATTCCCTACATATGGAACCCTATTCCCTAATGGCCCTGGTCTAGAATAATGCAGAAATGGCACCGTATTCCCTACATATGGAACCCTATTCCCTAATGGCCCTGGTCTAGAATAATGCAGAAATGGCACCCTATTCCCCTAATGGCCCTGGTCTAGAGTAATGCAGAAATGGCACCCTATTCCCTAATGATCCTGGTCAAGAGTAATGCAGGGTATAGGGAGTCATTTGGGACGCACACCGACTCTGTAATTTACTGATTCCCAAATGCTTTCAGGCCATCGCTGACATTTGAGGAAAGCAATTTTAAGGACGTCGCTGAAATGCGATCTCTTAAGATTTTCAGCTGTTAAAAACACACAGGACAACGTAATTAGTGGTATCACTCTGATGACTACTTGATCGGTAGCTAGCATGATTATACAGCTCGGCATTATGGGACAGTTTCACAAACGGCAGGTCGAAAAGTATTTATGCCAATTTACAGGAACTGCAGTAAAATGTCAAACTGCAATGAACATGATCAAAATAGTATTATATGAAAATGATGATAATCTAGGCCATTTATGAACACGTCGTAGGTGAGAAGCTCAGTGGAGAAAAGGGCCCCGAAACAGAAAGGTCAAATCCAATTAAAAAGACAAAAGGCAGAAACAGTAGTAACCCTTCACAGGAAGTCAGTAATGACACCGTACCTGTCCTCATCACATCTACAGTCAGTAATGACACCGTACCTGTCCTCATCACATCTACAGGGGAACACTCAGAGGAACTGTAGAGACAAGTTACCACGAGGGAAGTGAAACACTCAGAGGAACTGAAGAGACAAGTTACCACGAGGGAAGTGAAACACTCAGAGGAACTGAAGAGACAAGTTACCACGAGGGAAGTGAAACACTCAGAGGAACTGAAGAGACAAGTTACCACGAGGGAAGTGAAACACACTGAGGAACTGAAGAGACAAGTTACCGCGAGGGAAGTGAAACACTCAGAGGAACTGAAGAGACAAGTTACCGCGAGGGAAGTGAAACACTCAGAGGAACTGAAGAGACAAGTTACCACGAGGGAAGTGAAACACTCAGAGGAACTGAAGAGACAAGTTACCACGAGGGAAGTGAAACACACTGAGGAACTGAAGAGACAAGTTACCGCGAGGGAAGTGAAACACTCAGAGGAACTGAAGAGACAAGTTACCACGAGGGAAGTGAAACACTCAGAGGAACTGAAGAGACAAGTTACCACGAGGGAAGTGAAACACTCAGAGGAACTGAAGAGACAAGTTACCACGAGGGAACTATACATTCTTCCCCAAGACGGCAGCAAGTCTGGAACCAACAGGACCCTGAATAGCTTCTTCCCCCGAGCCATAAGACTGATGAATAGTTCAATAGTTCACCAAACAGCTCCACAGGACTATGTGCATTGAGCCTTTTCTGCACTAACTTTGACTCCTCACATACGCTTCTGCCGAGTCAAACCAAATGTTATTCGTTGCATGAGCTGAATACAACAGGTGTAGTAGACCTTACATTGAAATGCTGAATACAACAGGTGTAGTAGACCTTACAGTGAAATGCTGAATACAACAGGTGTAGTAGACTTTACAGTGAAATGCTGAATACAACAGGTGTAGTAGACTTTACAGTGAAATGCTGAATACAACAGGTGTAGTAGACCTTACATTGAAATGCTGAATACAACAGGTGTAGTAGACCTTACAGTGAAATGCTGAATACAACAGGTGTAGTAGACTTTACAGTGAAATGCTGAATACAACAGGTGTAGTAGACTTTACAGTGAAATGCTGAATACAACAGGTGTAGTAGACCTTACATTGAAATGCTGAATACAACAGGTGTAGTAGACCTTACAGTGAAATGCTGAATACAACAGGTGTAGTAGACTTTACAGTGAAATGCTGAATACAACAGGTGTAGTAGACTTTACAGTGAAATGCTGAATACAACAGGTGTAGTAGACTTTACAGTGAAATGCTTACTTATGAGCACTTTCCCAACAACGCAGAGAAAAAGAATGTGACCCTGGTGTGATATATATATATATAATATATCCAGTCCACAGTTCCACAATGTCAGTAGAAGAAATACAAATAATACAGGGGGGGGGGGGTCAACAGGCGGTAGAAGACATGTAAACACAAGGCATGTTTACTAAGGTCTTCCAGTACAAACCCTTCAATCTGACACCGTGTCACACCCCTGGAATGTGTGCAAGCTGCAAATTCAAACGTTGGGCCTAAATGTTTTGCAGCCAAAAGGGAGAAGTAACAGTATTGCACAGCATGAGGCTTCCGATTGGTCAATAACTTGTTACTCATTCATATAAAATAATAAGTGACTCATTACTCCCTACTGGGGATTTTACCAGCCTAAAACAGCACCTAAAATATGACCCCCTACTGGGGATTTTATCAGCCTAAATCAGCACCTAAAATATGACTCCCTACTGGGGATTTTATCAGCCTAAAACAGCACCTAAAATATGACTCCCTACTGGGGATTTTACCAGCCTAAAACAGCACCTAAAATATGACTCCCTACTGGGGATTTTACCAGCCTAAAACAGCACCTAAAACCATTGATATTATATAACATTCAGAAATTCAATAGACAGACTATCAACATTCGGGACATTCCACCAGGGTCATAGGAATTACTATAAGTGTTGGTGCTCTACCTGCCAAAGACGTGTTGGATGTGTGTGAGAGAACAGGTCAGATAAAAGCAAAAATGTATTTATGAAGCCCTTTTTACAATCAGCCGATGTTACAAAGTGCTATACAGAAACCCAGCCTGAAACCCCCAAACAGAAAGCAATGCAGATGTACTGTTTGGTAACAGAATGATGGCACCAACAGCAAACCATCATTCTGTTATCAAACTTTGCATCTGCCCTGTTGTTCAAGTAAATGTGTTCTTGTGAAATGTTCCATGGACATTGTTAAATGTAGTCCTTGTGCATAGAGGTGAATGATTTGTTTAAATTTGACATCATTGATTTGTGTTTGACATCCAGATTTCTCACTTTAAAATGTGTCTAAGCAACACTCTTACCCTGGAATAGCCCATCTCTCTCTCTCTACTCTTTGCTTGACTTGAGTTCAAGTCCTCCAGCTTTCACATCTCTCCCTCTCAACAGACTTCTGTCCTACCAGCTCACACCTGCTTATCTCAATGGAGCCAAACACCAGCCTGAACTTGGAATCCAACAGCAATGCAGAAGGCCTGCTATTTAATTACTGAGAATGAACTCCAGGTGAACTTGGAATAGAATGTTATTTTAAACTTTAAATTACCTTGAAATACATAGAATTATAAACGTTCTTTTGCACTTTAAATTGCGGTAGAATAGATAGAATTAGAATATAAACTTGAATGTACATTTTTTAGGCCAACTTGTAATCATCCTGTTATACATCGAACTAGAAGGCTGCTGGAATATGTATTTGATCCCATTTTAAAGTATCTGTCACAAGGTCCCTCTAATGCCCTGGGGAGGGGGGGGGGGGGTCCGTTTTATAATACCCACAGTCTTCATTTCTCCCACATTGGTAAAATGTAAGAAATTAATTAGTCCTAAAAGATTGGATCCAAACTAAACGGAATGAATTAACATCCTGTGTGTTAGAATGACAGTTTGAGACAGATCTATTCATGTGGTTGATCGTGGCAGCACGCATGTAATAATATTCAGAGGTAGAGATAGCTGTTCCCTGACTCCACTGCCTCGCTCGCTGCTCTGGTGTTATTTGGGGGGCGTGGTGGTGATACAAAAACAACAGTGGATGGCTGCCGATTGTTTATTAAACCGTAATTTGAACACTGTCTTAAAACCACCCGTTACAATTAAAACCCCACTTGTGTAGGCCTAACGATCGGTCAATGTTTCGCCAACACGTCTCTAACGTTCTCCCAGAGCGTAATGCTGATCTTACAGTTGTTTGTTTATACAACCACGTCAATTTGTTCCACTCTGGTTGATCCATTCTATTTCCCGTTTGAATTGAACATAAAAACGCGTGTTTGTAAAATGTGCAATAATGTTTCCACCCGTGGCCTGACATCGGAACGCAGAAGAACGCTCTATACTTTGTAACGTTCGAACGTGCATTTTCTATGCAGGTTCAAGAGCGGGTAAATCCGCAGCCATTAGCCAACCAAGCGAGAAGAACAGCGAAACTCGGACAATTTTGGGGGGGAATTTCACCGTAAAAAAAAATGTCCTTATGTGTACAATCGTGGCTAGAATTAGTCATGTAAACGGTCCTTTCCAAAATAACACCACAACTATTTGGAATAAGACGCGATAACAGACGCAGTTCTGGACTGGACACATTGTCATACTGCACAGCGCACACTGTCGGCCCCACATGCTTCATAGTCCTGAAGAGCGACAGCCACTAGCACTGAAAAGCTAAGTGGTTAATGGACACTGACGTTGTCTTTCTATGGACAATAACATGCAGTAACACGTTCTATTCATGTAACGTTATATCCAGCCAGCCGTTTAGTGCGTAAAATTGCGCATTCATTTAAAATACCTTTTTGCAACAACTTCATCTCCCCGTTCTCCTTCTTCATTACAGTAGTGACGTTACTCAGACTGCTGCTAATATTTCCAGGAGTACCAGGGATTGGTTTATGTTTCTTCTTTTCCTTGAAATCCTTCTCTTTCTCTCGTTTTTCCTTGGGCTTTTTGGATGGTGGTTTGGTATGGGAGGCGAGGAAAGCGCTCTGCTTGAACACTGTGTGAATGGGAGGCTGGAGGGGCGCCGAGGGGTTGCTGCTCGCCTTGACCGGGCTGAAGCTCCATGTTGTCGGGTTGCCTGAACTCTGCTTCTGGTGCTGCTTCTCCACTGCGCCGCCACCTCCCCCTGCACCTCCTTCCCCATTTAGTTTCTTAGGTTTAAGGCTCTTCTCGTCGTTTCGGACTCGCTTGGGCGGCGGCGGGTGAATGTCCCGGGAAGACTGCGGCCGGGTGTCCGACGCTAGTTTCGGTTCTTTAGATTTGGCGAGCGGGCTTTTGGTCGCTGCACCAAAGTGAATGAAGCTCAGTGACTCCGCCATCTTGGGGCTCTCTGTATTTACTCTCCCGACCGCTGTTTGTGCTAGGCAGGCATAGAGGGGCGGAGTCTGGTGGCTAACTGACAGGCAGGCCAGGTTGGAGGTGGTGTCTGGAGTACAATGATTGGTGCGAGGAGAAATGGGACACATTACGCGGGAAACAGTCCGCAGAACACTCTTAACTCTGTGTAGAGGATATATAAACCTGTCTCATTATTTACAACAGATTATGACATTAGGCTTCATAACATTACAACATTAGCTAACCTAAGGTAATTTATTTACATTTGTTTATAGGGACCACTTTATTAGTGTCTGATTTAACACCAAAAATAAATATATTATAGGCTCCTCTAAACTCTATTAATAAATATATTAAAACTGAGGTTCAGTTTAATAAATTAATAGCCCATTAGGCTTTCACAATCAATGTGCCAAGTTTTGTGCAATGTACAAGGAAAGTGTTCTGGTACTTGCGCTTGATCCTTCTGACATCGTGTGACCATCTGGTCCTTTGACCTGCAGCAGATGGTCCAGGGTTAAGAGCGTTGGGCCAGGGTTAAGAGCGTTGGGCCTGGGTTAAGAGCGTTGGGCCAGGGTTAAGAGCGTTGGGCCAGGGTTAAGAGCGTTGGGTTAAGAGCGTTGGGCCAGGGTTAAGAGCGTTGGGTTAAGAGCGTTGGGCCAGGGTTAAGAGCGTTGGGTTAAGAGCGTTGGGCCAGGGTTAAGAGCGTTGGGCCAGGGTTAAGAGCGTTGGGCCAGGGTTAAGAGCGTTGGGCCAGGGTTAAGAGCGTTGGGCCAGGGTTAAGAGCGTTGGGCCAGGGTTAAGAGCGTTGGGCCAGGGTTAAGAGCGTTGGGCCAGGGTTAAGAGCGTTGGGCCAGGGTTAAGAACGTTGGGTTAAGAGCGTTGGGCCAGGGTTAAGAGCGTTGGGCCAGGGTTAAGAACGTTGGGTTAAGAGCGTTGGGCCAGGATTAAGAGCGTTGGGCCGGGCCAGGATTAAGAGCGTTGGGCCGGGCCAGGGTTAAGAGCGTTGGGCCAGGGTTAAGAGCGTTGGGCCAGGGTTAAGAGCGTTGGGCCAGGGTTAAGAGCGTTGGGCCAGGGTTAAGAGCGTTGGGCCAGGGTTAAGAGCGTTGGGCCAGGGTTAAGAGCGTTGGGCCAGGGTTAAGAGCGTTGGGCCAGGGTTAAGAGCGTTGGGCCAGGGTTAAGAGCGTTGGGCCAGGGTTAAGAGCGTTGGGCCAGGGTTAAGAGCGTTGGGTTAAGAGCGTTGGGCCAGGGTTAAGAGCGTTGGGCCAGGGTTAAGAGCGTTGGGCCGGGGTTAAGAGCGTTGGTCCGGGGTTAAGAACGTTGGTCCGGGGTTAAGAGCGTTGGGCCGGGGTTAAGAGCGTTGGGCCAGGGTTAAGAGCGTTGGGCCAGGGTTAAGAGCATTGGGCCGGGCCGGGCCAGGGTTAAGAGCGTTGGTCCAGGGTTAAGAGCGTTGGTCCAGGGTTAAGAGCGGTGGTCCAGGGTTAAGAGCGTTGGGCCAGGGTTAAGAGCGTTGGGCCAGGGTTAAGAGCGTTGGGCCAGGGTTAAGAGTGTTGGGCCAGGGTTAAGAGCGTTGGGTTAAGAGCGTTGGGCCAATAAGGTTGTGTATGTGTGTGACCCAGCCAGGGTGGATGGCAAATGGCCTGGGCAGAGAGAGAGAGAGAGCAGAGCACCACTTCAACCCTGGCTGGCCCTGGGGCTTAGCTTTGGCTGACACACTTCTCACTGGTGCACTCATGTGGAGAGAGAGATGGGGGGACAAGAGTGGCTGTCTAGTGGTGCACTCACTGAGACAGAAAGCCGTGCTCCTATAGGCCTAGCCAGACCTATTCACTGAGGTGGACTTCCAATGAGATCAAAGATATAAAACAGTACATCCTGGGTCGGATAAACCTGCAACTTGGGCTCGGAACAACCTTACCTTCTGCTCAGACAGTCTTTTATTTAACAGTTGAAGTCCCATTGAGGACAGAGGACCCCTTTCCTAAGGGAGAACTGACTGCATTTTTCCATCACAAAAAAAATCCCGTCTGTTACAGCCATAGATACCGTTTTAGTAAGCTACTGTTACAGCCATAGATACCGTTTTAGTAAGCTACTGTTACAGCCATAGATACCGTTTTAGTAAGCTACTGTTACAGCCATAGATACCGTTTTAGTAAGCTACTGTTACAGCCATAGATACCGTTTTAGTAAGCTACTGTTACAGCCATAGATACCGTTTTAGTAAGCTACTGTTACAGCCATAGATACCGTTTTAGTAAGCTACTGTTACAGCCATAGATACCGTTTTAGTAAGCTACTGTGCAGAACCACCAGCTGTGTGAATGCTGTAATGTGGGGGTTTATACATGCTTTTATCTATTGACAAACTCCAGGTGATGATTGAAGGTCTATTTAGTGCTGCTGGCCACGACACAGGCTCACCTGCTGTCTGCCGTTTACAGGTGCCAACTGTTCACAGAGAGGGAGGAAAATTGCTGTTTGACGATTCTCTCTGGATGTGGTCATTGTTGAGTATTTCTCTGTAAGTGCTCTCAGAGCAAATTAGGAGTCAAAAAATGTTTTACCTTGATTTATCCAGGTTAGTCTTTGTGATTATAAAACACATGTTAAAAGAGACCCAGATGGCCCCAATGCTACATGCAATTACAATGTTACAAAGTATACACGGATAGAATGTTGTTCAGTGACCTTACTGGACGATCAAGGACATGTGGCATCATGAAGCCATTCATGGTTATACTACATCGTCATTGCAATGTTTTAAAGTATCTACTAATGTGTGAAATGCCTAGTTTGAGAGGTCTTGTTCAGTGTCCTTATTGGATGATCAAGGACAGGTTTTCACCATGGTTACATGGTCAATCATAGATGAACTTAAATCAGCCCCATGCAGGTTTGCTGAGGCAATTTATTTTCTCATGAGAGTTGACAGGAAACCAGAGAGTTTGCTCAATACTCATTCTGAAAACAGTACCTCCCCCTTGCCCCTCAGAGCAACAGACAGATAGTGAGAGATGACAGTCCAGAACAGCAAGCCACGCACTAGTATTATATAATCCCATGTGTGCTTTAAGTCTGTCCGTGGCGTGCGTTAGCAATCTAAAAACAGCCTACGATAGAATATCTCAGACCAGCCAGGAAGTCCCTTCGTAATTACTTCAAGGTAAACCAAGTCATGCTATGCCACCGATGCTGAATAAAAATGTTGTTGCATTAGTCCCCTTTTCTGGTGACACCAACGCCAGTTCAACCACAGAGCGAGAGAACGTAGAACATTGAAACAGACGAATAGAATACTCGGAGATAATACCGGCCCTCCGTGTTCTGAATCACTTCTCACCAATCAGCTTCTCTGAAATCATGTGCGAGTGCAGTCAGTGGCAGTCAAGACATCGCTGCATCGGTCCATTGCAATATATATATATATACACACAGGATACACTGATCACAGAGATATGTGGCCTTGAGTTCAGCATGTCAGGGTGAAATATATGTCTGTACGGTTTATGTTCTGTTTAAGACGTACGAGTTGTAGAACCAGAGTTCAAACGTAAGCGGAGCAGCGCAGACAGACTGTGTGGCAACCAGGCACTGAAGTAGATACAAGTGGATGCTGTTACAGCCAGTCATGTCTGCAACATCCGTCTTCTCTTTGGAAACAGAAACACTACTCCGGCATTAAATAGGAATCCATCTTCATTGCTCAAGCAATAGGGAGGAGTTGGCACACCATGAACAACATAGGCTACATACAACAGCTGCTTGGACCATTCTACCACTGCCAGTCATATGAAGTGTATTGGAACAAACCAAGGCTACTGCATATAGCTCGCTATATAGTGGTATTCAAGATGAGGTTAATCAATAGATGCAAACTAATATTTTGATTAGCTATGTAGCTAAAGATACTGTACTGTACACCGTGTGTGTGTGTGTGTGTGTGTGTGTCATTAAGCCACAAAGCACTTCCCAACTGTGTTATTCTCACCAGATCATGTTGAAGGATGCACCACGACTACTAGGCACACTTATTAATAAATCAATGCACAGCTCCGCTTTCTCAATAATTATCTGAGAGACTAGTCCAGGACCTGAGCCAGATAAGTGAAGAAGAGTGTTGGCCAGGACACAATTCATCCCAGGTGTATATCTTTATTCATTAAACCGAGCTTCCTCAATGGGACCAGTAGCTTCGGAAATGAAACGTGTAAGTAATGTAATTGGAACACGTGAGCCCAATACATACCAGAAACCTGCTCCCCATAGAAGTGTGTGTCAGTATGACAAGCCTCATCAATAACTCCTCCACCTGTAGTCACAGGGAGGAAGTGTGTCAGTGACAAGCCTCATCAATAACTCCTCCACCTGTAGTCACAGGGAGGAAGTGTGTGTCAGTATGACAAGCCTCATCAATAACTCCTCCACCTGTGGTCACAGGGAGGAAGTGTGTCAGTGACAAGCCTCATCAATAACTCCTCCTGCAGTCACAGGGAGGAAGTGTGTCAGTGTGACAAGCCTCATCAATAACTCCTCCACCTGCAGTCACAGGGAGGAAGTGTGTCAGTGTGACAAGCCTCATCAATAACTCCTCCACCTGTAGTCACAGGGAGGAAGTGTGTCAGTGTGACAAGCCTCATCAATAACTCCTCCTCCTGCAGTCACAGGGAGGAAGTGTGTGTCAGTATGACAAGCCTCATCAATAACTCCTCCACCTGTAGTCACAGGGAGGAAGTGTGTCAGTGTGACAAGCCTCATCAATAACTCCTCCACCTGTAGTCACAGGGAGGAAGTGTGTGTCTGTGTGACAAGCCTCATCAATAACTCCTCCTCCTGCAGTCACAGGGAGGAAGTGTGTGTCAGTATGACAAGCCTCATCAATAACTCCTCCTGCAGTCACAGGGAGGAAGTGTGTGTCAGTATGACAAGCCTCATCAATAACTCCTCCTGCAGTCACAGGGAGGAAGTGTGTGTCTGTGTCAGTGTGACAAGCCTCATCAATAACTCCTCCTGTAGTCACAGGGAGGAAGTGTGTGTCAGTATGACAAGCCTCATCAATAACTCCTCCTGTAGTCACAGGGAGGAAGTGTGTGTCAGTATGACAAGCCTCATCAATAACTCCTCCTGCAGTCACAGGGAGGAAGTGTGTGTCAGTATGACAAGCCTAATCAATAACTCCTCCTGCAGTCACAGGGAGGAAGTGTGTGTCTGTGTCAGTGTGACAAGCCTCATCAATAACTCCTCCTCCTGTAGTCACAGGGAGGAAGTCTGTGTCAGTATGACAAGCCTCATCAATAACTCCTCCTGTAGTCACAGGGAGGAAGTCTGTGTCAGTATGACAAGCCTCATCAATAACTCCTCCACCTGCAGTCACAGGGAGGAAGTGTGTGTCTGTGTCAGTGTGACAAGCCTCATCAATAACTCCTCCTGTAGTCACAGGGAGGAAGTGTGTGTCAGTATGACAAGCCTCATCAATAACTCCTCCTGTAGTCACAGGGAGGAAGTGTGTGTCAGTATGACAAGCCTCATCAATAACTCCTCCTGCAGTCACAGGGAGGAAGTGTGTGTCAGTGTGACAAGCCTCATCAATAACTCCTCCTGCAGTCACAGGGAGGAAGTGTGTGTCAGTGTGACAAGCCTCATCAATAACTCCTCCTGCAGTCACAGGGAGGAAGTGTGTGTCAGTGTGACAAGCCTCATCAATAACTCCTCCACCTGCAGTCACAGGGAGGAAGTGTGTGTCTGTGTCAGTGTGACAAGCCTCATCAATAACTCCTCCTGTAGTCACAGGGAGGAAGTGTGTGTCAGTATGACAAGCCTCATCAATAACTCCTCCTGTAGTCACAGGGAGGAAGTGTGTGTCAGTGTGACAAGCCTCATCAATAACTCCTCCTGCAGTCACAGGGAGGAAGTGTGTGTCAGTGTGACAAGCCTCATCAATAACTCCTCCTGCAGTCACAGGGAGGAAGTGTGTGTCAGTATGACAAGCCTCATCAATAACTCCTCCTGCAGTCACAGGGAGGAAGTGTGTGTCAGTATGACAAGCCTCATCAATAACTCCTCCTGCAGTCACAGGGAGGAAGTGTGTGTCAGTGTGACAAGCCTCATCAATAACTCCTCCTGCAGTCACAGGGAGGAAGTGTGTGTCAGTGTGACAAGCCTCATCAATAACTCCTCCTGCAGTCACAGGGAGGAAGTGTGTGTCAGTATGACAAGCCTCATCAATAACTCCTCCTGCAGTCACAGGGAGGAAGTGTGTGTCAGTGTGACAAGCCTCATCAATAACTCCACCTGTAGTCACAGGGAGGAAGTGTGTGTCAGTGTGACAAGCCTCATCAATAACTCCTCCACCTGTAGTCACAGGGAGGAAGTGTGTGTCAGTGTGACAAGCCTCATCAATAACTCCTCCTGCAGTCACAGGGAGGAAGTGTGTCCAACATGCGGTGGAAACTCATTTCATTGAAAACACACTAAAACCCTTCCAAGTGAAGTGTGTGTCATGCATCATATGTGCCAACCTACAGTGAGAACATGTCACATTAGAACAGATGAAGGATAAAACCCAGGTGGAAGTGGACCTTATATGGAACCGTGTGTGTGTGGAAAACACCAGGTTGATGGAGAACTCTAGCTGAACTCACTTCCTGCCAAGTCCCAAGTTAGTGAATGTACTCTTCCCTCTGGACACCTACAGCATGATCACACACACACACACACACACACACTGTGTCTCTCATTCCTCTGCGTTGCAGTCAGTCTCACATACACTAGGCCTGTATGTGTCTGTGTGGTTTGTTCTTTATGGTCTCAGTCGATCATAAAGCTCATGTTTGATCACTATGGAGGAGGACTCCACGTCCTCATCCACCTCCCCTCCCCCCGGGGGCAGGGAGTTTAACAACACACAGAATCCCCCCCCCCCCCCCCCCCACACACACACACAGAGAGAGAGAGAGAATCCACACACCCACAGAGAGAGATAATCCCCCCCCACACACAGAGAGAATCCCCACACACACACAGAGAGAGAGAGAATCCACACACCCACAGAGAGAGAGAATCCCCACACACAGAGAGAGAGAATCCCCCCACACACAGAGAGAATCCACACACCCACAGAGAGAGAGAATCCCCCCACACACAGAGAGAATCCCCACACAGAGAGAGAGAGAATCCCCCCACACACAGAGAGAATCCACACACCCACAGAGAGAGAGAATCCCCCCACACACAGAGAGAATCCCCCCACACACACAGGAAGCCCCAGCGCTACTCCCCCAGCCCCTCCAGAGACTTTAAAAAACAGTGTAGGAAAACAAGGAAGCATGTTCTACTTGATGTCTTTAGTCTTTACTGACGGGTCCATTGATTTCTGCAACATACAAACAGGTCTGTGTTGTGTAGGAGGAGGAGGAGGGGTGTCAGAGAGGGTCTGTGACCCAAAAAGGCACCATGTTCCCTATATAGTGCACTACTTTTGACCAGAGCCCCCATAGGGCCCTATTCCCTACATAGTGCACTACTTTTGACCAGAGTCTGGTCTGTTCATAAGTAGTGGACTATATAGGGAATATGGTGCCATTTGGGATGCAAGCAGTTTCCAAGAGGAGTGGACCAACCAACACGGCTGAGCATGTCACTACACGTGCTGCTGATGATGGGGGGGGGGGGGGGGGGGGGGGGGGGCAGCTGCTGATGATGATGATGATGGGAGGGGGGGGGGGGGGGGGGGGCAGCACTCTCCAAAAGGCACAGGCGGGCTCCAAAACAAATGCTAGTGGTAGCAGTTAGGGTCCAAGGGAATTCAGCTCCAGGCCTGGAACGCCAAAGTACTCCTGGTTTAGTTCATTGGTTGATTGAATCATGTCTCTGATTGGCCAGAGAGTCTAATCATCTGGCGATGTCATCACCGGGTTTTAATTAGTCTGATTAGAAGGAGTGAGAGAGAAAGAAACCCAGGAGACTTGTAGTCCTCCCGGACTGGACTGTCCCTGTTGTAGCAGGACAGAAACTGAAGAGAGGAGAATCAGCATATACAAAAATATCCTTTAGAATCGAATTTACAAAAAGAGCGCTTATTATTACACAATCTTGAGCCCGTTTGCCATCTCAGCAAGAGGACGGCGCTATGCCAGGTCCAGCTGATTCAAAACCTTTACACGTCATTAGAACAAAACCCTGCAATATTTGCTAGAACAAGAGGGCAAATCATTTACAGTAGGAGGAACATTGGGGAGAGGGAGGGGTGTCATGGACAGACTAGTTACATCTTCTGTTAATACGAATATTTAGAGGGAGCACATTAAATATTATATACCTAGTTGTCCTGTACATGTAGAAAACAATGCATATATAGCTATCGAGAAGTTAGCAACAGGAAATGGATCGAAATAATCTAACAGTAGTCCTCTGTCCCTTAGTGATACATGTCTCCTTCTGTAATGGCATAATACAAGTCTAAAAGTACAGAAGAAAGGAAGGGATTTTTATGGAATAGAAAACTAAAAACTAAAAGATGAATCAGGATCCAATGTGACGAACTGTTTCGGACTAAGAGTCAAATCCTCACTTGCACTTAAGACAAATTCTCTCCCATTCACATCTTCATGACTAAGTGAAAATTCAACTTCAGTGGAAGTTAGGATTTGCCCCCAAAGGGAATAAGGCAGGTTTGTATGGTCCCAGCAGAGAAGGAGATAATTGTACATCCCAAATGACACACTATTCCCTAAGTAGTGCACTACTATTGACCAGAGCCCTATGGTCCCTGGTCAAAAGTAGTGCACTATATAGGGAATGGAGTTCCATTTGGGAAACACTTAATAGCACCAGCACACAGACAGCCCCTGGCAACTGGCACAAGTACAGCAGAAAGGTGTACCGTTGCATCCTGGGTAGATTATCTAAATTGCTTTGCAGATTGTGTTTTAGGCTTGGTCTCAAATGGCACCCTGTTACCTACATGTACAAGACTCTGGCCAAATATACAGTGCACTATATAGGGAATAGGGTGCCATTTCACATCTACCCTATTAGTTAGGAAAAGGTGTCAGTGTCCAAGGATGGGACAGCACCCAGTCATCTCCTTCATACACAGTGGCCCTTGTAAGAGACACGGTGAGGATCAAGGAGGAGGGTGGAGGAGGGCAGTGAAGGGGGCTATAGGTAGAAGCCATGATCATGTCCACTGTGTAGGGGGCTCCCTGGGTCCTTTGGGTTGTGTGCAGCGGTTACCGTATCCTGGAAGACAAGAGAAGAACAGTGTTATGATTAAAGCGCTTGGGTCTTTTTCAGGCCACGTCACCTGACCAGGAAACATTCTGGTTCTTGGTTGTGGTTATATGTTATGACTAGAGACCAGCGTTGTCCTGGTCAGGAACAACTCAGGTTCTTGGTTGTGGTTATATGTTATGACTAGAGACCAGCGTTGTCCTGGTCAGGAACAACTCTGGTTCTTGGTTGTGGTTATATGTTATGACTAGAAACCAGTGTTGTCCTGGTCAGGAACAACTCAGGTTCTTGGTTGTGGTTATATGTTTTGACTAGAAACCAGCGTTGTCCTGGTCAGGAACAACTCAGGTTCTTGGTTGTGGTTATATGTTATGACTAGAGACCAGCGTTGTCCTGGTCAGGAACAACTCAGGGCCCTAGTTATAGTAAACAACTATAGACACAACATGACCATATTTACTATCACTTTCCCTCCTCCTGTCACTCACCCATCTCTGAGGAAGCCTTGCTCTGTGCTGTGCTGTCTGCTACTGTGGTGTTGGTAGGTGATGTTTCCAGTCCTGCTGCATCTGAAATCTTCTTACTCTTCTCTCCTGATGGTTCTAGAACACACACACACACACACACACACACACACAGTGTCAGGTTTCTCTGTCACGCAGTAACACACACAGTGTCAGGTTTCTCTGTCACGCAGTAACACACACAGTGTCAGGTTTCTCTGTCACGCAGTAACACACACACACACACACACACAGTGTCAGGTTTCTCTGTCACGCAGTAACACACACACACACACACACACACACAGTGTCAGGTTTCTCTGTCACGCAGTAACACACACACACACACACAGTGTCAGGTTTCTCTGTCCCGCAGTAACACACACACACACACAGTGTCAGGTTTCTCTGTCACGCAGTAACACACACACACAGTGTCAGGTTTCTCTGTCACGCAGTAACACACACAGTGTCAGGTTTCTCTGTCACGCAGTAACACACACACACACACAGTGTCAGGTTTCTCTGTCACGCAGTAACACACACACACAGTGTCAGGTTTCTCTGTCACGCAGTAACACACACAGTGTCAGGTTTCTCTGTCACGCAGTAACACACACACACAGTGTCAGGTTTCTCTGTCACGCAGTAACACACACACACAGTGTCAGGTTTCTCTGTCACGCAGTAACACACACACACACACACAGTGTCAGGTTTCTCTGTCACGCAGTAACACACACACACAGTGTCAGGTTTCTCTGTCACGCAGTAACACACACACACACAGTGTCAGGTTTCTCTGTCACGCAGTAACACACACACACACACACACACACACACACACACACACACACACAGTGTCAGGTTTCTGTCACGCAGTAACACACACACACAGTGTCAGGTTTCTCTGTCACGCAGTAACACACACAGTGTCAGGTTTCTCTGTCACGCAGTAACACACACACACAGTGTCAGGTTTCTCTGTCACGCAGTAACACACACACACACAGTGTCAGGTTTCTCTGTCACGCAGTAACACACACACACACACACACACAGTGTCAGGTTTCTCTGTCACGCAGTAACAAACACACACAGTGTCAGGTTTCTCTGTCACGCAGTAACAAACACACACAGTGTCAGGTTTCTCTGTCACGCAGTAACACACACACACACACACACACAGTGTCAGGTTTCTCTGTCACGCAGTAACACACACACACACACACAGTGTCAGGTTTCTCTGTCACGCAGTAACACACACACCACAACACACAGTGTCAGGTTTCTCTGTCACGCAGTAACACACACACACACACAGTGTCAGGTTTCTCTGTCACGCAGTAACACACACACACCACAACACACACAGTGTCAGGTTTCTCTGTCACGCAGTAACACACACACACCACAACACACAGTGTCAGGTTTCTCTGTCACGCAGTAACACACACACACACCACAACACACACAGTGTCAGGTTTCTCTGTCACGCAGCAACACACACACCACAACACAACACACACAGTGTCAGGTTTCCCTGTCACGCAGCAACACACACACACACACACACCACAACACAACACACACAGTGTCAGGTTTCCCTGTCACGCAGTAACACACACCATAGCACACACACACAGCTGTTCCTTTAATAAATGCCTACAGTCTTATCATTTCAGGGTCATTTGTGGAACAGTGTACACCTCCAGCAGACTAACTAGGAAACCTAATAAAACCAAGCAGGCTAAAAGATAAGCTTGGAGAAGTGTCAGATGAATACTACATTGGTAATTAGGTTACAAAGTCGGGAGCAGAGAGGCAGTCTGACTCCAGACCTGACAAAACTCCTTCCAGACACAGACAGACAAAACTCCTTCCAGACCAGACAGAACTCCAGACCAGACAGAACTCCAGACCAGACCTTTTAGATCATTTAATGACATCAATGATTCATTTTCATGGAGATCTGTGCAGAACAGAGTGATGTTCCCCAGCCAAACCCCTGCTCTCTCCTAATCACCCATCTGAACAGAGTGATGTTCTACAGCCAAACCCCTGCGCTCTCCTAATCATCCATCTGAACAGAGTGATGTTTTACAGCCAAACCCCTGCTCTCTCCTAATCACCCATCTGAACAGAGTGATGTTTCCCAGCCAAACCCCTGCTCTCTCCTAATCACCCATCTGAACAGAGTGATGTTTTACAGCCAAACCCCTGCTCTCTCCTAATCACCCATCTGAACAGAGTGATGTTTTACAGCCAAACCCCTGCTCTCTCCTAATCACCCATCTGAACATCAGAACAGAGTGATGTTTTACAGCCAAACCCCTGCTCTCTCCTAATCACCCATCTGAACATCAGAACAGAGTGATGTTTTACAGCCAAACCCCTGCTCTCTCCTAATCACCCATCTGAACATCAGAACAGTGATGTTTTACAGCCAAACCCCTGCTCTCTCCTAATCACCCATCTGAACATCAAACATCAGAACAGAGTGATGTTTCCCCCTCAGGAGACTGTAAAGATGTGTCAGGGGTCCTGAGATCATCAGACAGCAGAAGAGTGATGTTTCCCCCTCAGGAGACTGTAAAGATGTGTCAGGGGTCCTGAGATCATCAAACAGCAGAACAAAGTGATGTTTCCCCCTCAGGAGACTGTAAAGATGTGTCAGGGGTCCTGAGATCATCAAAAGGTTCTACAGCTGCACCATCAACTGGTTGCATCACTGCCTGGTTTGGCAACTGACCGTAAGGCTCTACAGAGGGTAGTGTGTACGGCCCAGTACATTACTGGGGCCAAGCTTCCTACCATCCAGGACCGATATATCAGGCTATGTCAGAGGAAGGCCCTAAAATTGTCAAAGACTCCAGCCACCCTAGTCATAGACTGTTCTCTCTGCTACCACACGGCAAGCGGTACCGGAGCGCCACGTCTAGGTCCAAGAGGCTTCTAAACAGCTTTTCCCCCCAAACCATAAGACTCCTGAACATCTAGTCAAATGGCCACCCAGACTATTTACATTCCCCTCCCCCTCTTTACACCACTGCTACTCTGTTGTCATCTATGCAGTCATTATAATAACTCTACCTACATGTACATACTACCTCAACTAACCGGTGCCCCCCCACACCACTGCTACTCTGTTGTCATCTATGCAGTCATTATAATAACTCTACCTACATGTACATACTACCTCAACTAACCGGTGCCCCCCCACACCACTGCTACTCTGTTGTCATCTATGCAGTCATTATAATAACTCTACCTACATGTACATACTACCTCAACTAACCGGTGCCCCCCCACACCACTGCTACTCTGTTGTCATCTATGCAGTCATTATAATAACTCTACCTACATGTACATACTACCTCAACTAACCGGTGCCCCCCCACACCACTGCTACTCTGTTGTCATCTATGCAGTCATTATAATAACTCTACCTACATGTACATACTACCTCAACTAACCGGTGCCCCCCCACACCACTGCTACTCTGTTGTCATCTATGCAGTCATTATAATAACTCTACCTACATGTACATACTACCTCAACTAACCGGTGCCCCCCCACACCACGGCTACTCTGTTGTCATCTATGCAGTCATTATAATAACTCTACCTACATGTACATACTACCTCAACTAACCGGTGCCCCCCCACATCAACTCTGTATCGGTACCCCCCTGTATATAGTCTCGCCATTGTTATTTCACTGCTGCTCTTTAATTACTTGTTACTTTTCTCTCTTATTCTCCTCCGTATTTGTTTGAAACTGCATTGTTGGTTAGGGGCTCAGCATTTCACTGTTATACACCTGTTGTATTCAGCATTTCACTGTTATACACCTGTTGTATTCAGCATTTCACTGTTATACACCTGTTGTATTCAGCATTTCCACTGTTATACACCTGTTGTATTCAGCATTTCACTGGTCTACACCTGTTGTATTCAGCATTTCACTGTTATACACCTGTTGTATTCAGCATTTCACTGTTATACACCTGTTGTATTCAGCATTTCACTGTTATACACCTGTTGTATTCAGCATTTCACTGTTATACACCTGTTGTATTCAGCATTTCACTGTTATACACCTGTTGTATTCAGCATTTCACTGTTATACACCTGTTGTATTCAGCATTTCACTGTTATACACCTGTTGTATTCAGCATTTCACTGTTATACACCTGTGTATTCAGCATTTCACTGGTCTACACCTGTTGTATTCAGCATTTCACTGTTATACACCTGTTGTATTCAGATTTCACTGTTATACACCTGTTGTATTCAGCATTTCACTGGTCTACACCTGTTGTATTCAGCATTTCACTGTTATACACCTGTTGTATTCAGCATTTCACTGTTATACACCTGTTGTATTCAGCATTTCACTGTTATACACTGTTGTATTCAGCATTTCACTGGTCTACACCTGTTGTATCAGCATTTCACTGTTATACACCTGTTGTATTCAGCATTTCACTGTTATACACCTGTTGTATTCAGCATTTCACTGTTATACACCTGTTGTATTCAGCATTTCACTGGTCTACACCTGTTGTATTCAGCATTTCACTGTTATACACCTGTTGTATTCAGCATTTCACTGTTATACACCTGTTGTATTCAGCATTTCACTGTTATACACCTGTTGTATTCAGCATTTCACTGGTCTACACCTGTTGTATTCAGCATTTCACTGTTATACACCTGTTGTATTCAGCATTTCACTGTTATACACCTGTTGTATTCAGCATTTCACTGTTATACACCTGTTGTATTCAGCATTTCACTGGTCTACACCTGTTGTATTCAGCATTTCACTGTTATACACCTGTTGTATTCAGCATTTCACTGTTATACACCTGTTGTATTCAGCATTTCACTGTTATACACCTGTTGTATTCAGCATTTCACTGGTCTACACCTGTTGTATTCAGCATTTCACTGTTATACACCTGTTGTATTCAGCATTTCACTGTTATACACCTGTTGTATTCAGCATTTCACTGTTATACACCTGTTGTATTCAGCATTTCACTGTTATACACCTGTTGTATTCAGCATTTCACTGTTATACACCTGTTGTATTCAGCATTTCACTGTTATACACCTGTTGTATTCAGCATTTCACTGGTCTACACCTGTTGTATTCAGCATTTCACTGGTCTACACCTGTTGTATTCAGCATTTCACTGGTCTACACCTGTTGTATTCAGCATTTCACTGGTCTACACCTGTTGTATTCAGCATTTCACTGTTATACACCTGTTGTATTCAGCATTTCACTGTTATACACCTGTTGTATTCAGCATTTCACTGTTATACACCTGTTGTATTCAGCATTTCACTGGTCTACACCTGTTGTATTCAGCATTTCACTGTTATACACCTGTTGTATTCAGCATTTCACTGTTATACACCTGTTGTATTCAGCATTTCACTGTTATACACCTGTTGTATTCAGCATTTCACTGGTCTACACCTGTTGTATTCAGCATTTCACTGTTATACACCTGTTGTATTCAGCATTTCACTGTTATACACCTGTTGTATTCAGCATTTCACTGTTATACACCTGTTGTATTCAGCATTTCACTGGTCTACACCTGTTGTATTCAGCATTTCACTGTTATACACCTGTTGTATTCAGCATTTCACTGTTATACACCTGTTGTATTCAGCATTTCACTGTTATACACCTGTTGTATTCAGCATTTCACTGGTCTACACCTGTTGTATTCAGCATTTCACTGTTATACACCTGTTGTATTCAGCATTTCACTGTTATACACCTGTTGTATTCAGCATTTCACTGTTATACACCTGTTGTATTCAGCATTTCACTGTTATACACCTGTTGTATTCAGCATTTCACTGTTATACACCTGTTGTATTCAGCATTTCACTGTTATACACCTGTTGTATTCAGCATTTCACTGGTCTACACCTGTTGTATTCAGCATTTCACTGGTCTACACCTGTTGTATTCAGCATTTCACTGGTCTACACCTGTTGTATTCAGCATTTCACTGGTCTACACCTGTTGTATTCAGCATTTCACTGTTATACACCTGTTGTATTCAGCATTTCACTGTTATAACACCTGTTGTATTCAGCATTTCACTGGTCTACACCTGTTGTATTCAGCATTTCACTGGTCTACACCTGTTGTATTCAGCATTTCACTGTTATACACCTGTTGTATTCAGCATTTCACTGTTATACACCTGTTGTATTCAGCATTTCACTGTTATACACCTGTTGTATTCAGCATTTCACTGGTCTACACCTGTTGTATTCAGCATTTCACTGGTCTACACCTGTTGTATTCAGCATTTCACTGTTATACACCTGTTGTATTCAGCATTTCACTGTTATACACCTGTTGTATTCAGCATTTCACTGTTATACACCTGTTGTATTCAGCATTTCACTGTTATACACCTGTTGTATTCAGCATTTCACTGGTCTACACCTGTTGTATTCAGCATTTCACTGTTATACACCTGTTGTATTCAGCATTTCACTGTTATACACCTGTTGTATTCAGCATTTCACTGTTATACACCTGTTGTATTCAGCATTTCACTGTTATACACCTGTTGTATTCAGCATTTCACTGTTATACACCTGTTGTATTCAGCATTTCACTGGTCTACACCTGTTGTATTCAGCATTTCACTGGTCTACACCTGTTGTATTCAGCATTTCACTGTTATACACCTGTTGTATTCAGCATTTCACTGTTATACACCTGTTGTATTCAGCATTTCACTGGTCTACACCTGTTGTATTCAGCATTTCACTGTTATACACCTGTTGTATTCAGCATTTCACTGTTATACACCTGTTGTATTCAGCATTTCACTGTTATACACCTGTTGTATTCAGCATTTCACTGTTATACACCTGTTGTATTCAGCATTTCACTGTTATACACCTGTTGTATTCGGCGCATGTGACTAATAAAATTTGATTTGATGTTTTACAGCCAAACCCCTGTGCTCTCCTAATCACCCATCTGAGAGGGAGGGCCAAACCCCTGTGCTCTCCTAATCACCCATCTGAGAGGGAGGGCCAAACCCCTGTGCTCTCCTAATCACCCATCTGAGAGGGAGGGCCAAACCCCTGTGCTCTCCTAATCACCCATCTGAGAGGGAGGGCCAAACCCCTGTGCTCTCCTAATCACCCATCTGAGAGGGAGGGCCAAACCCCTGTGCTCTCCTAATCACCCATCTGAGAGGGAGGGCCAAACCCCTGTGCTCTCCTAATCACCCATCTGAGAGGGAGGGCCAAACCCCTGTGCTCTCCTAATCACCCATCTGAGAGGGAGGGACAAACCCCTGTGCTCTCCTAATCACCCATCTGAGAGGGAGGGCCAAACCCCTGTGCTCTCCTAATCACCCATCTGAGAGGGAGGGACAAACCCCTGTGCTCTCCTAATCACCCATCTGAGAGGGAGGGACAAAACCCCTGTGCTCTCCTAATCACCCATCTGAGAGGGAGGGACAAACCCCTGTGCTCTCCTAATCACCCATCTGAGAGGGAGGGACAAAACCCCTGTGCTCTCCTAATCACCCATCTGAGAGGGACAAGCCAAACCCCTGTGCTCTCCTAATCACCCATCTGAGAGGGAGGGACAAAACCACATCTGAGACTGACTGAGGCCCAAATGGCACTCTATCCCCTTCATAGTGCACTACTTAGGACCAGGGCCCATGCACTGTATAGGGAATAGGGTTCCATTTGGGATGTATCCTAGGGCTTATGTTAGGTTATGAGACCCCCCCCCCCCCCCTCAAGCAATCAGAGGCAGCATGGGCAGCCAATCATTTAGCCTAAACACTGAAGAGATGAGCCACCTACCTCTCTCTGCTATCTGTGCCTGTGTACTCCTCTGCTCCTGTGGAAAGAGACAGAGGACAGAGATTAATAACAGGGCTGAAGAAGAGATGATGGAGGAGAGAGACGGAGGACACAGATTAATAACAGGGCTGAAGAAGAGATGGAGAGACGGAGGACACAGATTAATAACAGGGCTGAAGAAGAGATGATGGAGGAGAGACGGAGGACACAGATTAATAACAGGGCTGAAGAAGAGATGATGGAGGAGAGACGGAGGACACAGATTAATAACAGGGCTGAAGAGATGATGGAGGAGAGACGGAGGGCACAGATTAATAACAGGGCTGAAGAGATGGAGGAGAGACGGAGGACACAGATTAATAACAGGGCTGAAGAGATGGAGGAGAGATGATGGAGGAGAGATGATGGAGGAGAGATGATGGAGGAGAGATGATGGAGGAGAGATGATGGAGGAGAGATGATGGAGGAGAGATGATGGAGGAGAGACGGAGGACAGATTAATAACAGGGCTGAAGAGATGATGGAGGAGAGACGGAGGAGAGAGACGGAGAGATGACGGAGGAGAGACGGAGGAGAGACGGAGGAGAGAGACGGAGGAGAGATGATGGAGGAGAGACGGAGGAGAGACGGAGGAGAGATGATGGAGGAGAGACGGAGGAGAGACGGAGGAGAGATTATGGAGGAGAGACGGAGGAGAGACGAAGGAGAGATGGAGAGACGGAGGAGAGATGATGGAGGAGAGACGGAGGAGAGATGATGGAGGAGAGACGGAGGGCGTATCTCAAGGGAACATATAAAGCAGCCTAAAGCAGTTGTTCCTGTCTAGAACCAACACACCTCAACCCATCATCAAGCCCTTAATGACTTGAATCAGGTCTGCTAGTACTGGGCTGGAACTAAACCCTGCACACCCCGTGGGTCGTCAGAAGCAGGACTGGAGAACAGAAGAGACGGAGAGAGGTTTGTTTCTATAAAGCTGGTGAGAATGGTGTTCACCTGAGGAAAACCTGCTCCTTTTCCTGACTGGTCCTCTGAGATACTCCAGTCTGATGGTCCTGGTGCCTTCAACTCTGATGGGTCTGGAGATGGACAGAGAGAGAGAGGAGAGAGAGAGAGGGAGAGAAAGAGGGAGAGAGAAAGTAAAAGACTAGAGAGAGAGAGAGACTTCCATAGAGAGACACCGTACCTCTATATATTTGGGAGCCTCAAAGTGCCAGGCTTCTAGGCTGCGGACACAAGAGCATGTCTGTCATGTCTGGCCACGAGACGTCTCTTTTCAACAGCCTTTATGTACCCCTGACTTCCTCATTCATTCCATTGTAGCTGTTCTTACATGGTGGAGGTCATTTAAGCACCAAATACGACTGTTCCATCGACCAACCCCCGTCTGTCTCCTCAGCTCTTAATGGTTGACCCTGGCCTTCCGGTCTTCATTGTGTGTTTAAGACTAGTTGGAAACGTATATATTCTGTCTTGGGACCTTTCTATATTATTGTTATATTAACGTTGACCTGCATGTTGGAGTTTGGAGCCCAAGAGTTTCACTGGACCGTGTGCATGTGACTAATAAACTCTCATTTGATAAATGTCATGAACACACAGCGCACATCAACACACAATCTAATGAGAGCATGTTCATTCCAGAGAACGTTAACTCTGCTCTCCATCCCCGTCTCGCTCCATCCATTCATCCTCCCTCCCTTCACAGCAGCACAGGGCTGAGGCTGCCCTCCATCCCCGTCTCGCTCCATCCATTCATCCTCCCTCCCTTCACAGCAGCACAGGGCTGAGGCTGCCCTCCATCCCTGTCTCGCTCCATCCATTCATCCTCCCTCCCTTCACAGCAGCACAGGGCTGAGGCTGCCCTCCATCCCCGTCTCGCTCCATCCATTCATCCTCCCTCCCTTCACAGCAGCACAGGGCTGAGGCTGCCCTCCATCCCTGTCTCGCTCCATCCATTCATCCTCCCTCCCTTCACAGCAGCACAGGGCTGAGGCTGCCCTCCATCCCCGTCTCGCTCCATCCATTCATCCTCCCTCCCTTCACAGCAGCACAGGGCTGAGGCTGCCCTCCATCCCTGTCTCGCTCCATCCATTCATCCTCCCTCCCTTCACAGCAGCACAGGGCTGAGGCTGCCCTCCATCCCTGTCTCGCTCCATCCATTCATCCTCCCTCCCTTCACAGCAGCACAGGGCTGAGGCTGCCCTCCATCCCCGTCTCGCTCCATCCATTCATCCTCCCTCCCTTCACAGCAGCACAGGGCTGAGGCTGCCCTCCATCCCTGTCTCGCTCCATCCATTCATCCTCCCTCCCTTCACAGCAGCACAGGGCTGAGGCTGCCCTCCATCCCCGTCTCGCTCCATCCATTCATCCTCCCTCCCTTCACAGCAGCACAGGGCTGAGGCTGCCCTGCAGGCAAGGGGTTCATTACAGTTGAACGAGGAGGGGGATTCAGAGAGGAACCATTAGTGGACAGTGAGGGGTGGGACTCTGGTTTGAGCGGAGCGGGGTTATTTGACATAGCCCTGCTGGCACAAAAAGATCCTTAACCAACTCAGAAGCTAATTTGATGAACAATATTTGTGCCACCTTGGTAATTGTGACACTGCATTATCATCAACAAACAAAAACAAACTTGCATTGAGAACCCGTCAGTAGCCCTGCTGCCTGTGGTAACAATAACGCAGCTATGATGACAAGTTGTAGCTGGGGAAACGTCCATAAACATTAACCCCTCAGAGCTGGACCCAGTTGGACTCTGCTTATAATGATCTCTAGAATTAATTATCTGGCGGTCCTGCAACGTCTGCCCTTGGGCCTAATGACATCATAATGACATCATTAGGCCTTGGGCCTAGTATCAATGTCAGTCAGGTACTGCTGCTGGGGATATCAGACATAGGACCAGGAGTTTTTCAGAACCATCTGAGCTGATCTGTTAAAACTCAGGGCCCTAGTTGTACTTGTAGACTATACCTGGGGCCTGAAGTACTTCCTGGTCTGGTCACATGGTGATGAAAACCTCCTGGCCCTATGTACGTCCCTAATAGAAGTTGAGTGGTGTGATGATGTAACACTAAGGAGTTGTAACACTAAGGAGTTGTAACACTAAGGAGTTGTTTTGGGCAACTTCAAGGCTTTTTAAATTTTAATTTAACTAGGCAAGTCCGTTAAGAGCAAATTCTTATTTACCCTGGCAAACCCTAACCCGGCCAAACCCTAACCCGGACGACGCTTGGCCAATTGGGACTCCCAATCACGGCCGGTTGTGATACAGCCTGGAATCGAACCAGGGTCTGTAGTGACGCCTCTAGCACTGAGATGCAGTGCCTTAGACTGCTGAGCCACTCGGGAGCCGGTGGTGTCTGGCTTACATCTACAGACTGGATATATACTGCAGAGAATCAGAGTTGACTTAACTAAAAAGCTCGTAATTTCATTTCCGTGCTCTCTCATCAACAACAGTCATAACAAAAGTAATCTGGAATTTCTAAAGCTGAGATGACTGAGAAGGCGGCAAAACTATCCATGTTCAAGGTCTGCAGAGTTGTTTCTGGCGCCCTCTTGTGTCAAGCCACCACACTGCAGCAGAAGACAGCGGGCAGACCAAGGGGTGGAGCCAGTCCTGGAGGGCTGAAGAATGCCCGAAGGTGCAGGTTTTTGTTCCAGCACAGGTCTAACACACTCAATTCCCCTTTTCACAATTTAAATAGGAGACTATGATTAGTTGATGATTTTAAATCAGATGTGTTAACTTACAGTTGGGATGGAACAAAAGCCTGCAACACATTGGCTCTAAAGGATGTTGGAAATTGCAGACCCTCCCTTGTCTGTCGTCTCATGATGCCAGACATCTTACTACAGCTCACCATTCCTGATGTATGAGACCAAGACTGGGAGATCAAGATGATCCCCGTCTCAGACCGTTAAAACACACCTGTGGCCAAAATGAAGGACTCTGGGGTTCTCTCAGGTAGAGGGGGAGGGGAATCTTCACTCTGGTCACTGTCTGGGTCAGAGGTCAGAGTACAGCAGGGGTTATTACCAGGGGTCAAAGGTCAAATTGACGGCAAATCAACAATCAAACGACAGCGAGAAACCGGTACATCTGAAATGGTGCCCTATTCCTAATGATTAAGTACACTACTTTTAGCCAGAGCCCTAGGTGAAGTAGTACACTACTTTTAGCCAGAGCCCTAGGTGAAGTAGTGCACTACTTTTAGCCAGAGCCCTAGGTGAAGTAGTGCACTACTTTTAGCCAGAGCCCTAGGTGAAGTAGTGCACTACTTTTAGCCAGAGCCCTAGGTGAAGTAGTGCACTACTTTTAGCCAGAGCCCTAGGTGAAGTAGTGCACTACTTTTAGCCAGAGCCCTAGGTGAAGTAGTGCACTACTTTTAGCCAGAGCCCTAGGTGAAGTAGTGCACTACTTTTAGCCAGAGCCCTAGGTGAAGTAGTGCACTACTTTTAGCCAGAGCCCTAGGTGAAGTAGTGCACTACTTTTAGCCAGAGCCCTAGGTGAAGTAGTGCACTACTTTTAGCCAGAGCCCTAGGTGAAGTAGTGCACTACTTTTAGCCAGAGCCCTAGGTGAAGTAGTGCAGTGTAAAGACAAAGATACCATTTCAGATGCAGCCAGAGAGACGAGCTCAGAATACATCCTCCCAGATTCAGAGCCATAACCACCCCAAGACAACACGCCACAAAGCCAAGCAGAGCCAAAATCAACACCAAACCATTCAAATCATTCCCATCAAAGCTGTTTCAATCACAAGCGAAGAGATCATACAATCAGAGATCAGGTGATTTTGAGATCATGATTAGGATATCGCTCGATTCCCATCAGCTGCCTTTGATCAAAATCCCATCTCTGGGCAGTTGAGTGATTGTCAGGCCATTGTGTGTAGCGTGGCAGTATAGGAGGCTTTACAACCGTGCACACGGTTGGTTGGTACACATGCACTGCCCCCCCCCCACCACCACCACCAACACAAATCCATTCCAGCCACCCACCAATCCCCTTTCCAGGACCCACTGAAACATCTCCTGGTGCTTGGCCACTAGCCAGCTCTCGGTCACACACACGTTGCCTGCTCAGTCTGCCTCAACTCATCCAAGCCTGACCTCTCACATGCTCACAGCACTCAACTCTCCATCCTTTCCTCCCCTCCACCCCCCCCCATCCTTTCCCCCCTCCATCCTTTCCTCCCCTCCATCCTTTCCTCCCCTCCACCCCCCCCCCCATCCTTTCCCCCCCTCCATCCCTTCCCCACTATCTCCATCCTTTCCTCCCCCCATCCTTTCCCCCCTCCACCCCCCCATCCTTTCCCCCCCTCCACACCCTGTTGAGACCTAGCAACATCTCTCCTGTCTGAAACACCCTGTTGAGGCCTAGCAACATTTCTCCCGTCTGAAACACCCTGTTGAGGCCTAGCAACATCTCTCCCGTCTGAAAACACCCTGTTGAGGCCTAGCAACATCTCTCCCGTCTGAAACACCCTGTTGAGGCCTAGCAACATCTCTCCCGTCTGAAACACCCTGTTGAGGCCTAGCAACATCTCTCCTGTCTGAAACACCCTGTTGAGGCCTAGCAACATCTCTCCCGTCTGAAACACCCTGTTGAGGCCTAGCAACATCTCTCCCGTCTGAAACACCCTGTTGAGGCCTAGCAACATCTCTCCCGTCTGAAACACCCTGTTGAGGCCTAGCAACATCTGTCTGAAACACCCTGTTGAGGCCTAGCAACATCTCTCCCATCTGAAACACCCTGTTGAGGCCTAGCAACATCTGTCTGAAACACCCTGTTGAGGCCTAGCAACATCTGTCTGAAACACCCTGTTGAGGCCTAGCAACATCTCTCCCGTCTGAAACACCCTGTTGAGGCCTAGCAACATCTCTCCCGTCTGAAACACCCTGTTGAGGCCTAGCAACATCTCTCCCGTCTGAAACACCCTGTTGAGGCCTAGCAACATCTCTCCTGTCTGAAACACCCTGTTGAGGCCTAGCAACATCTCTCCCGTCTGAAACACCCTGTTGAGGCCTAGCAACATCTCTCCTGTCTGAAACACCCTGTTGAGGCCTAGCAACATCTGTCTGAAACACCCTGTTGAGGCCTAGCAACATCTCTCCTGTCTGAAACACCCTGTTGAGGCCTAGCAACATCTCTCCCGTCTGAAACACCCTGTTGAGGCCTAGCAACATCTCTCCCGTCTGAAACACCCTGTTGAGGCCTAGCAACATCTGTCTGAAACACCCTGTTGAGGCCTAGCAACATCTCTCCCGTCTGAAACACCCTGTTGAGGCCTAGCAACATCTCTCCCGTCTGAAACACCCTGTTGAGGCCTAGCAACATCTCTCCTGTCTGAAACACCCTGTTGAGGCCTAGCAACATCTGTCTGAAACACCCTGTTGAGGCCTAGCAACATCTCTCCTGTCTGAAACACCCTGTTGAGGCCTAGCAACATCTGTCTGAAACACCCTGTTGAGGCCTAGCAACATCTGTCTGAAACACTCTGTTGAGGCCTAGCAACATCTGTCTGAAACTCTGTTGAGGCCTAGCAACATCTGTCTGAAACACTCTGTTGAGGCCTAGCAACATCTGTCTGAAACACCCTGTTGAGGCCTAGCAACATCTCTCCTGTCTGAAACACCCTGTTGAGGCCTAGCAACATCTCTCCCGTCTGAAACACCCTGTTGAGGCCTAGCAACATCTCTCCCGTCTGAAACACCCTGTTGAGGCCTAGCAACATCTCTCCCGTCTGAAACACCCTGTTGAGGCCTAGCAACATCATTGAGAACCAGCTCAGTCGTGGGGCAGCCGGGGGCCAGCAGAACACCAGCCCTGTTTGCACCACAGACAGATGTTAGATGAATCCATGCTTTGGCCCACAGAGCACCGCTAATGGCCCACTTCCAATGGGCTGACATGCAGGCAGACACACCTCCCCCGCCAAGCATGGAAGGGCAGAAAGCACCACATGCCATGAGCTCAGAGACATGAACAGCAGCACCCGTACACACATGATCAGATGTTTACTCATCTCACACTCAGAACATTTCACGCATTCAACAAATCATCCAATAACAAACTGACAAGTCTTACATTACCCCTCAACATAACCCCACCTAAGAGTTACATTACCCCTCTCAATATAACCCCATCTAAGAGTTACATTACCCCTCTCCACATAACCCCATCTAAGAGTTACATTACCCCTCAACATAACCCCACCTAAGTTACATTACCCCTCAACATAACCCCACCTAAGAGTTACATTACCCCTCTCCACATAACCCCACCTAAGAATTACATTACCCCTCTCATGTTAAGACTTACCATAAGCTGTTTCCTCCCACACAACCCATAGACAAAACCCCACCATCTTTACATAGACCCACTCAGCATCCTGTACCGTCCTGTTCTGTCCCTTCACTGTCACAGAATACTATGGTAACTCCAACTTGAGCCTGGATCTACAGCCTAAACCCTAAACCAAGGCCTGCTGGAGTCTACAGCCTAAACCAAGGCCTGCTGGAGTCTACAGCCTAAACCAAGGCCTGCTGGAGTCTACAGCCTAAACCAAGGCCTGCTGGAGTCTACAGCCTAAACCAAGGCCTGCTGGAGTCTACAGCCTAAACCAAGGCCTGCTGGAGTCTACAGCCTAAACCAAGGCCTGCTGGAGTCTACAGCCTAAACCAAGGCCTGCTGGAGTCTACAGCCTAAACCAAGGCCTGCTGGAGTCTACAGCCTAAACCAAGGCCTGCTGGAGTCTACAGCCTAAACCAAGGCCTGCTGGAGTCTACAGCCTAAACCAAGGCCTGCTGGAGTCTACAGCCTAAACCAAGGCCTGCTGGAGTCTACAGCCTAAACCAAGGCCTGCTGGAGTCTACAGCCTAAACCAAGGCCTGCTGGAGTCTACAGCCTAAACCAAGGCCTGCTGGAGTCTACAGCCTAAACCAAGGCCTGCTGGAGTCTACAGACTAAACCAAGGCCTGCTGGAGTCTACAGCCTAAACCAAGGCCTGCTGGAGTCTACAGACTAAACCCTAAACCAAGTCCTGCTGGAGCAGATGAAATATGGATCGAGACACCATCTAATAACATGGACAGTGTGGTGTGACACCATCTAATAACATGGACAGTGTGGTGTGACACTATCGTGCCGTGGTCAGTTTATTAGCTCCAGTGAGACACCATTATGTGTGTGTGTGTTGTCCTCATCCTACAGCGGACTAGGACTGGGTTACCATGGTAAAATGGCAGATTACGTATTTACTGTAGTTCAGAAAATGAGTGACTATAGCAGGTCAGAGTTGGAAGAAACAATACAGAAATAATTCAGTTTATTGACACTTTGGGGGGGGGGGGGGGTTTACAAGACAATCATTTTAGTTCCATGGTTTAACATGTTTTATAACAATATATTCAATGTATCCAAACAGTATCTGCTTTATACATAATAAAAATGGTAATTCTCCACATAAGCAGTCCATAAGCAAGTCTGTGTGTATATAATTAGTCTATATTGCAGGCCAGTGGTCTGAAACTGTCAGTTGGACTGGTCAGTCTCCATTGTCCCTCGCAGTGGTGTGTGTTTATGTAGATCTGTGGTCTACATACCTTGTGTGTGTGTGTGTGTGTGTGTGTGTGGGTGTGTGTGTGTGTGTAGACAGCCTTCAACAGCCTGTCATTACAGTGTGGCCTGCCAGTGCCCTCTGGCCACGGACATAGACTCCAGCTCTCCATAAACTGATCCTAGATCTGCCTGTCAGCTGCTACTCCACCCTACAGCTGACCACAACAACCACTGACCCTTAGTCAGCCCTTATAATAGGACCCCAGCCAGACCACCTGGGTTCAAATACTATTTGAAATCTTTAACAGACTTTCAGCGTTTCTTTAGTCTTCCTGGAGATGTAAATTGATCCATTGCCCCCAGGCAAGCTCTGTCAAGCACAGATAAGGTATTTGCAATGATTTCAAATAGTGTTTGAACCCAGCTCTGACCCCCACTCCCTGCCCATCTTCTGTCCCTGTGTCTGGTCCCTAGTCTGTTTTAGTCAGTAGTACCACAGCCCAACAGAGTTAGGGAAGTAGGTTAGTTAGTAAAAGCTCTAACGTAACCACGTACTTGATGCATTTTCCGTCGGCGACCGTTGCTCGGCGATGGACATGGTCGACACCTTCCTGGGCGGGTGTTCGCCGTGGGCCGCCGTAACCGTGGCCGTAGCCTTGGAGGACCAGGAGGGTCTGGAACCCTCCCCTCCTCCATCTCCCTTCACATCAGGGAAGTCTGAGTGCAGAGGATTGGTAAAGCTCAGAGCAGTCCTGACAGGGGTGGAGGTGGAGGAGAGGGGCTGGGAAGAGGTCAGATTGGAGGTGGGGGTGCTCTCTGACCCAGCCACCAGGGCTGGAGGTGTGGGGGCTTTCTCTGGGCTGATCCAGCCTGCCTGACCCGCCTTCTCCCCCTTAAGGGGCAGGTGGTTGGGGCGGGAGGGGAGGGGTCCGAAGGCGCCCTGGTGCGTCATGTTGGGGGGCCCCCCGTCGGCCCCTGAGTCCTCAGAAAGAGAGGAACTGGAGGTGTTGGAGCGGGCCTTGAAGGCAAGGGATCTTTGCAGCCTGCTGTTACCATCGAAGCTCTTAGGACCCTCCTGTAACGGAACCTTCTGTATCTCAATACTCAGCTTCCTCTCTAGACGCACTGCCCCATCCACTGGGGAGGGGGAGGAGGGAGAGGGGGCCTGGGCAGGGGGGCCTCCTGAGGGGACACTGTCCAACGATGTCTTGTTATAGTTGTCCTTCAGGTCGGGGGACAGTTGGGCTTGTTGGGCTTTCTGGGGCTGCTGCTGTTGTTGTTGTTGTTGTTGTGCAGAGGCCAGGACGTGGATGACCGGCTTGGGGTGGTAGCGGTCGTTGTCCTGACGTACGTTGGTGACGGTGGGGAAGGCAGAGGGGGGAGACGGGGTCAGGATGGGAGGAACCGGGCGAGGCTCTGGGGGCTGAAGGATCTCCTCTTTCACGTCCCCTTCCAACTGACTGCTGAGAGAGAGGAGACAGAGAGAGGAGACAGAGAGAGGAGACAGAGAGAGGAGACAGACACCGAGAGAGAGATAGAGAGAGAGAGAGATAGAGAAAGAGAGAGATAGAGAAAGAGAGAGATAGAGAGAGAGAGAGATAG
>NW_022265516.1:200000-202500 GCF_002021735.2 Oncorhynchus kisutch | reverse complement strand
AGCTGGCTAGGAGCACAGTCAGCTGGCTAGGAGTACAGTCAGCTAGGAGCACAGTCAGCTAGGAGCACAGTCAGCTGGCTAGGAGTACAGTCAGCTAGGAGCACAGTCAGCTAGGAGCACAGTCAGCTAGGAGCACAGTCAGCTGGCTAGGAGTACAGTCAGCTAGGAGCACAGTCAGCTGGCTAGGAGTACAGTCAGCTAGGAGCACAGTCAGCTAGGAGCACAGTCAGCTGGCTAGGAGTACAGTCAGCTAGGAGCACAGTCAGCTAGGAGCACAGTCAGCTGGCTAGGAGCACAGTCAGCTGGCTAGGAGCACAGTCAGCTGGCTAGGAGCACAGTCAGCTAGGAGCACAGTCAGCTGGCTAGGAGCACAGTCAGGCAAGTGGCTTGAAGATCTCTGTTACGGTCAGTAGCTTCAGGTAACTGTCAAAATAAATAAAACCCCAACATAAAGTGGTTTAATAGGGTGTTGGGGCACCACGAGCCAGAACAGCTTTACTGCACCTTGGCATAGATTCTACAAGTGTCTGGTAGTCTATTGGAGGGACGGGACACCATCCTTCCACAAGAAATTACATCATTTGGGGTTCTGCTGATAGTGGTGGAAAACACTGTCTCAGTCACTGCTTCAGAATCTACCATAAATGTTCAATTAGGTTGAAATCTTGTGACTGACACACAAACACACACTAACCCCCCCCATGCTACTTTGAGACTCAAAGTCACTGAGATCTCTTCTTCTAGCCATGGTAGCCAAGATAATGGGCAACTGGGTATTGTTATACATGACCCTAAGCATGATGGGATGTTAATTGCTTAATTAACTCAGGAACCAGCCTGTATGGACCACACATTCAATATACTCTGTGTCCTCATTTACTCAAGTGTCTCCTTTATTTTGTCAGGTACCTGTATGTTGTTGATGAGTAGGGCATGATGGGATCTTTGAGGGCAGAATATCACAGCTGTTCCTGTCTATTGATCTGAACAAGCTCAGAACATAGAACAACCTAGATGGTGCTGATGACAACCACAGAGCTCCTAATATAACATTACTGAGGGTTTGATTCACGCACTGTTCACACGTACGGAGTACAGGTCCTAGACCAGAAAGAGCCTCCAGTACTGAGTTCAGGTCCTAGACCAGAAAGAGCCTCCAGTACTGAGTTCAGGTCCTAGACCAGAAAGAGCCTCCGGTACTGAGTTCAGGTCCTAGACCAGAAAGAGCCTCCAGTACTGAGTACAGGTCCTAGACCAGAAAGAGCCTCCAGTACTGAGTTCAGGTCCTAGACCAGAAAGCGTCTCCAGTACTGAGTGCAGGTCCTAGACCAGACCATAGATGTGACTTTTGGGGGCGTGATGACATGGTGATGGGGTGACACTGAGAATGTGTGTGAGGACCATGATTCACTGTGTCTGACCTTGAGTCCCTGATGAATTCCAGCCATATCTAGACACTGGTGAACACACACACACACAGACAGAGAGAGAGAGAGACATACAGAGACAGAGAGAGACAGAGAGAGAGGGACAGAGAGAGAGCGACAGACGGACAGAGACGGACAGAGACAGACAGAGAGAGACAGAGAGAGACAGAGAGAGAGAGACAGAGAGAGACAGAGAGAGACAGAGAGAGACAGAGAGAGAGAGACAGAGAGAGAGAGACAGAGAGAGAGAGACAGAGAGAGAGAGACAGAGAGAGAGAGAGACAGAGAGACAGAGAGAGAGAGAGACAGAGAGACAGAGAGAGAGAGAGACAGAGGAGAGAGACAGAGAGAGAGAGACAGAGAGAGAGAGACAGAGAGAGAGAGACAGAGAGAGAGAGACAGAGAGAGAGAGACAGAGAGAGAGAGACAGAGAGAGAGAGACAGAGAGAGAGAGAGACAGAGAGAGAGAGAGAGACAGAGAGAGAGAGACAGAGAGAGAGAGAGAGAGAGACAGAGAGAGAGACAGAGAGAGAGACAGAGAGAGACAGAGAGAGAGAGAGAGAGAGACAGAGAGAGAGAGAGAGAGACAGAGAGAGAGACAGGAGAGAGAGAGAGAGACAGAGAGAGACAGAGAGAGAGAGAGAGAGAGAGAGGACAGAGAGAGAGAGAGACAGAGAGAGAGAGAGAGAGAGAGAGAGAGAGAGAGAGAGAGAGACAGAGAGAGAGAGACAGAGACAGAGAGAGAGAGACAGAGAGAGAGAGACAGAGAGAGAGAGACAGAGAGAGAGAGACAGAGAGAGAGAGACAGAGAGAGACCGAGAGCTCAGCAGGAGGCTGAGATGATGTGGTCCACATCAGACAAACCGCAGGCTAGAACACCAACCAGGGCTGAGTATATACAGTGTTGTTGAATGCGTGATGAAGTCACTGTACCTGCGTACGCGGGGTGGTTTGGGCGGCGGTGTGTCCCATCTCTCCTCGTCTGAGTGGTGTCCAGCTTTCTCTGGGCTGAGCCCATCGTCCTGAGGAGGAGAAGAAACAGAGGGATGAAGAAAATAAGAAAATGAAAACTT